>NC_056729.1:221562137-221585332 GCF_019279795.1 Protopterus annectens | reverse complement strand
TCATATATATAGAAAATGCAATTGATTCTTAAAGAAACAAAAACCACATAGTACTTAAAAACAATACTTAAAATGCTTCATCATTTATAAAAGTTGCATGTTAGGTTCATAGGTTCATAGGTTCATACTAGGCTATCTGCACAAGGGCATTTATAAGCCTAGCCCATAGTTATTTGGCTTTCGCCACCCCTTTAGTTTGAATAAAACTATGCCTATTATTTTGCTGTGCCTCTGTCAAGCAGTGACACTGAAGTAATCCCTGGGGTATATCTGCGATCCCCCATCCATTGGTCAAGATTCCTCTTGAACAAGGCCAGCAGTGCTCTGCCTCACATGCGGGATTTTGTTCCACAGCATAGAGTCTCTGGGTGATGAATCTGTCCCTCCAGCATGTTCTATTAATAACGTGTCAAGGTTTAAGTCTCCCGCCCTTGTGGTTCTGAGGGATCTAGATTTTTGAGGTGAAGCATATTCATCAAATCAGGGTTTGACATGGCCTTATATGTCAGGCACAAGTCACCTCTGAGCAAAGCGGTATGAGACTGAATAGAGCTGGAGTTCTTTCAGTCGGGCAGCATAAGACATATTTTGAGACCCTTTATCCTTTTGGTGAGGAACTTTTGGGGCCTTTCCAGCTGCTGCAGGTGTCTGGTCAGATACATTCCGAATGGGGCATTGTGCTCAATCATAGGTCTAATGAGTGATGAGTACAGGCGATGACCTCCTTGATCTAGATGTGAATCCTTCATGATCAGGTGGGCAATGTAGAAGGTTTTCCTAACTACTTTAGCAACATGAGTGTCAAACGAAAGGCTACTGTCAACCTGGGTCCCCAGATCCCTGATGACTTCTTCTGTGCTCAGTGGATTGCCACCTATATGGTAGCTAGGGGTAACCTTGTTTTTCCCAAAGGGTATGACTATGCATTTCTTGGCATTTAACTTTAGGCCATGGCTCTGGCACCAGTTATCCGTTTCTGTGAGGCCCTTCTGAAGGATATCTGTGTCAGATGTGTTTTCGACTATGGCGCCCAGTTTGCAGTCATCTGCAAACTTTGTCAGCCATAACCCTCCTGTGTTTGAAACAAAAACCACATAGTACTTAAAAACAATACTTAAAATGCTTCATCATTTATAAAAGTTGCATGTCCACTTCACAAGGGTGGTGCCTCCACCGACCCTGGTAATTACCGTCCCATTAGCTTGACAAGCCTTATCTGCAAAGCCATGGAGAGAATCATAATGGAACTCATAAATAAAGACATAGGGAACTTGCAGACTTTGGATCCAACCCAGTTTGGCTTTCTCAAAGGCAGATCATGCCTTTTAAACTTGGTTGACTTTTTCGAGACAGTCACCAAGGCCATTGATGAGGGAAAGGCAGTCCATACAGCCTACCTTGACCTGGCAAAGGCCTTCAACACAATACCCCACTCAGGTATCATCAAAAAACTCATCAGCTTGAATGTAAACCCATACATCACAAGATGGGTTGCAAACTGGCTAAGTGACAGAACCCACAGGGTCAGAGTTGCTGGAGCCATGTCAGACTCAAAGCCTGTCACAAGTGGTGTCCCACAGGGCTCAGTCCTGGGTCCACTCTTGTTCGGCATCTACTTTTCTGAAGTACAAGCAAACACAGGAGGGTTATGGCTGACAAAGTTTGCAGATGACTGCAAACTAGGCGCCATAGTCGAACACATCTGACACAGATATCCTTCAGAAGGGCCTCACAGAAACGGATAACTGGTGCCAGAGCCATGGCCTAAAGTTAAATGCCAAGAAATGCATAGTCATACCCTTTGGGAAAAACAAGGTTACCCCTAGCTACCATATAGGTGGCAATCCACTGAGCACAGAAAAAGTCATCAGGGATCTGGGGACCCAGGTTGACAGTAGCCTTTCGTTTGACACTCATGTTGCTAAAGTAGTTAGGAAAACCTTCTACATTGCCCACCTGATCATGAAGGATTCACATCTAGATCAAGGGAGGTCATCGCCTGTACTCATCACTCATTAGACCTATGATTGAGTACAATGCCCCATTCGGAATGTATCTGACCAGACACCTGCAGCAGCTGGAAAGGCCCCAAAAGTTCCTCACCAAAAGGATAAAGGGTCTCAAAAATATGTCTTATGCTGCCCGACTGAAAGAACTCCAGCTCTATTCAGTCTCATACCGCTTGCTCAGAGGTGACCTGTGCCTGACATATAAGGCCATGTCAAACCCTGATTTGATGAATATGCTTCACCTCAAAAAATCTAGATCCCGCAGAACCACAAGGGTGGGAGACTTAAACCTTGACACGGTTATTAATAGAACATGCTGGAGGGACAGATTCATCACCCAGAGACTCCCTATGCTATGGAACAAAATCCCGGTACATGTGAGGCAGAGCACCTCGCTGGCCTTGTTCAAGAGGAATCTTGACCAATGGATGGGGGATCGCAGATATACCCCAGGGATTACTTCAGTGTCACTGCTTGACAGAGGCACAGCAAAATAATAGGCATAGTTTTATTCAAATTAAAGGGGTGGCGAAAGCCAAATAACTATGGGCTAGGCTTATAAATGCCCTTGGGCAGATAGCCTAGTATGAACCTATGAACCTATGAACCTATGTATAAGTATCTACTATTCTTATATTAAAGTATATATAAATATACATATATATCAACTAAAACCTAAAAAGCTGAAAATACAACCTAAAAAACATGGTAATCAAAGCTTTACATGGCATCTACATTAATATTTAAACCTCCTACTTTTTAATTTTGGTTTTAATGGGATTTTATCATTCAAGGTAGGTAAAACTGATAGATCTTTACGTTTTTTCTGAAGATCTGCTGTCGAATGGCTTACCAAAGCCATATCGGAATTTGAGTACTGTAAGTGAAAATATCTGGCTACAATAAGGGCCCGACGATGGATAGTTCTGGCATTGAACAAAGCACAGAAGCGACAATGAGGGACAGTGTGGTCTGGGCCTAAACAAGTGACGCAGTAAGTTTGTCCAACACAATCACCATGTGGTGTGATGGGCACCCTGTCCACATCAGGCAGGGTAGATACCTACACCTTTGCATGCATAACCTGGTCAGCTGGATGGTTAACAGCACATACAGCTGTGGGATACCACCTGTGTCCCTGTTGGACAAGGACTTCAGCTGCTGCCTTGCATGCACATGGGCTTAGATGTGGCGTAGAGATATGGCTGCTCAGGGACCATAGCCTAGTAACCAGGTATGGTACCAGGAACATCTTATATGTTCAGACTGCTGTTTCTGTTTATGTCTTGCACCATGGAGCTCAGGTTGTGACTCAAAAGGGTCTCTCAGCCACCCACTTGCAATTAACAAGTACACAAACAAACAGCTGAATAAAGAAATAAGGGGAAAAACATTAAATGATTTCAAACAGAGATTAACTTTAATTCCTGGTACCTTGAAGAGTACAGTGCACATCTATTTGTTGTTTTTATTACATATTGAAACAAACAAATGGTTGTTAACAGATACCTTGTTATGTGTGTATATAGTTGGTAGTCTTACAGTACATAAATCACAGTAGGGGGTATTCAGACAGGCAAAATAGCACACTGTGCAAAGCTAAACTATGCAGTCAGTGATGATGTGCAGGGCATGTGCAATTCTGAGGTATCTGTAGCACAATCATGGTAGTATAAAAATTGGTGTGGTCAGTAGTTTATATTAATGACCATATAATGACATTCAAATGAGAGTGCTTATAGAAATACATTCATCAATTAACTGATGTTTTTGTCTGCATATATATTCTATGTGCAGCATGTACATTTATAAGATACCTGATAACTGTATATTCGTTTGATAAGTTTATCGGTATATAGTAGGCATGAAATTCAAAAAACCATTAATAAACATAACCAGCTAAGCCCAAGCACTATTGAGTGAGCTAAACTCCATGGTTAAGAAGCACCTTGCTTTATACCCCAGAGAGGATTTATGATTTCCAAGCTATTCATTCAGAATATTACTGAATACAGACCATGTCTAGTATTGCTTGACATGCACAGGAAGTTTTATTCAGTAAGTATAGGATTCCTTGTGATAGAGATCTGTTGTGCCAGCCATTTTCCATTTCTGTCTATAAAAGATTACAGTCTTTGTTGTTGGTGTTCATGGTGGTGTGCATGTTGTATAGCTGTTAGAGGTCAAGCAAGGTTGAATGGGCCATGTACCATATGGATGGACAGCAATCTGTCTGCTAAAGAATGGCATACAGAGCAAGAACTGCACATTTCAAAAATACTATTTGAACCCTTGATATAAGTATCACCATGAATATTAGGCAATATTAAGGATTGTGGAAGAGTGTACAGCTTAGCAAACTTTGTGGCCTCAGTGTAAATATCATAATTTGGGCTTTAACTCAAATTTTAAGTTATGCCTTTGATACTACAATACATCGCAGGTAATGTCAGCATGTTCCAGGAGCTGATATACAAGACAGGTATTTCCATTCACATGGAAGAGCAAGAACAAGGTTCCAGGTGATCAAACATGCAGGAATCTCCAGTCAACAAAGTATTGTTGAAAGGTATGATATGTATCTTACAGGTAATACCTAGTTTCTGAAAATAAGAAACAACAATGTTAGGTGTGGTAAAAGTGGTTATTTTTAAGCTATCTTTCAAAAGCATTGTACTACCATCTTCCTAATTTCTTGATGTTCTCCCATGATGTCCTTGGCCACTGCACATGAGAAGCTGTCGCTAAGCTAAATGAGTGTGGAATCTAACTGAGCGTGGGTTATATGTTTGGGGTATAAGCTTCATCACTCCACTGTTTTCTTAAATACAGGCCTCACCTGAAGCTGGGTAAACAGGGTACCCTTCTCATGGCAGAAAACTACTCCTTAAGTGCCATTCTATGACGAAACTGTGTGAGTGGACTTCGTTGTTGTAGTCACAGCGTTTGGTAACATTGTACCCATTGCACTACATTCTATTCTGTGGCCCCCTGAGGCTGGAGCCAGCCACTGGTGCTTCACACCCTGATCAGTCATAAGTTGCTCCTATTTATCCTTAGAATATTCTTATTTTGACCAGCTAAATTGTCTACATAGGGCTGATAAACAACAGGCTATGCGAAGCAATCTGTTGTATTACTGATGACATGTATTTTGGAGTTTGTCCCATAAGGCTCACACTGCCTCCCCATGGCTTTGTACAGCCAGCTGATAGCTTGCCAGGTATAATGCTGCCTTCACCTTGTTTTATTCAGCCTCTAACAGTAGCAGAGTGTGTGCCCTCCATTGTTTTACTGCTATGAGCCACACAACTGGACAACCTGGCACCTTCCTGGTGTCTCTAACTGCTGTAGTACCCTTCTGTAAGCCATCTAATTACCATTACTGTGGGTGTTAATTATCTGTTATTCTCATATAACCACTGTACTGTGAATGAATTTGTATCCACACTGGTAATGGTGCTGTTTTCAGTATGTCCACAGATACTGTGAATTAATTTGCACCCACACTGGTACTGGTGCTGTTTCTATTACATCCACTGCTCCTGTGAATGAATTTGTATCCACACTGGTACTGCTGCTGTTTCCAGTGCCACTCTCTTGAATTGACCCCACTGTGAAAGCACCATAGTGTAGAATGTTCAAGTATTCTTCACCTCACCCTTTTTGTTGATTGCTCCCTGCCTGAACTATACATCTGTTTTCCGATTTTGAGTTGGGAGTGCCTGGTTTGCCTTCTGTTTGTATATCCAGGAATAACTCAAACTATGTAGTGGCAATTAATGTTTACATGTAATTACTCCTGGCCACCTGCTGCTGAGCTTGCTTTCTCCTAAGTACTTCTCCTGACCCAATTCTTAATGATATGGCAACAGTTATCCTGAAAAAAAAAATCCAGTGCAGTATGAGAGTGTGCCAACACTCAAGTAAGATTATGACCTCTAAAAGCTTAGGTGACTGATGGAAAGAATAATCTTGTTACTTGATAGGTTCATTGGTGGTTACTAGGATACTGACCCAAAGGTCTTTATGAGCCTTTCCATGTGTACCCGATATAATACTAGAGAAACACAATATAAAGGATCTAGCCTAAACTCAAAATCTTAGTTAACAATGGCTGCACATATCTAGGAGGATCATAGGTGAAATCCTGGCAAGGAATTTATGGTTTCCCATCCAGTCATCCAGGCTACACATAAACAGGCTCATAGAGGGGCTCTGTTTGATGTGAACTGGTTTCCTGTTCATGAGGCAAACTCAGAGACATATCTGTCTCTCCAGCAGGTTCTATTTATGTCGCAGGCCAGGTAAAGGTCCCTGGAGCAAGTGACCCTTATCCCATTAGTCTTGCGGATATGCAGCATTTCAATTAGGTTTGGATCTGAGATTGCTCTATAGGCCAGGCACAAGTCTTCTCTAAGTAGTCTGTATGCTACTGAGTACAGTGATGATGACTTGAGTCTGTCAATGCATGAAATGTGATGGAGACCCTGTAATTTTCTTGATTAGAAATCTCTGGGGTCTCTCAAGTTGCTGCAGGTGCCAGGTGCAAAGGGAGCATTGTACTCAGTTATTGGCCTGATGAGGGTCGAGTACAGGAGTTATGACCTGTTTTGCTCTTGAGGCACTGCCTTTGCTAATGAGGTGAGCAATGTAGACGGCTTTCCTTACCACAGTAGACACATGGTGGTCAAAGATTAGGCTACAGTCAGCTTGCATTCCCAATTCTATTAGTACTGAGTTGTTACTTAGGGTATTATTATCTATATGGTAGTCTGCATGGATATCGTTTTTACAGAATGGGATGATAATGCATTTTTTAGCATTGAGTTTGAGTCCATGGCTTTGACACCAATCATTCATTTCTGTAAGTCCTTTTAAAAGTATATTGACATCTTATGGGCATAAAATAATTACACCTAATTTGCAGTCATCAGCAAAGTTAAACACAGGCCCTCAGTTTTGGCCTGAAGTTCTGAGAAGTATATTCTAAACAATAGGGGGCACAGCACTGACCCCCACAGCTGACAGCTCTGCTGGTCGAGGTAAAGTCCCCAATTTTGACTGAATGTTATCTGAAAGTGAGATGGTTAGCAACCCACCTGACAACATAAAAGTTTATATTCAACTGGAAGAGTTTATCAGTGATGCCCGAATGTGGGAGTGTATTGAAGGCCTTTGCTAAGTCAAGGTAGGTTGTGTGCACAGATTGGCCTTCATTTATGCCTCACCTTGGTGATGCTTTTGAAGACGTGTACCAGGTTTAACAGGTATGACCTCTTTGACAAAAGCAAATGTGTCAGATTAAGGGTATGGAGGTCATCTATGTCCTTATTTATAGGGTTCATGATGATTTGTTCCATGGCCTTACAGATAAGGCTGGTTAAGTTTATGGATCTGTAGCTTCTATAGTCTGAGCCACACTTTTGATATTGTTGTCAAGTGGCATATGACGAATGGAAAAAAAACCTGTTACTTGTAAAACTAACAATAAAGGGTCAGTGACATGAATGTTGTAAGGAGCAGCTATACTGTCACCTGAGTCAAAATACCTCCTGCATGACAGTGAATGAGTGTCTGCATGTATATATATCCACAAACACACCACATTCACAGGTGTGTACATCTATGTATATAAACAGAGACAAACAAATTCAGAGACAGGTGTGTGTGTGTGTGTGTGTGTGTGTGTGTGTGTGTGTGTGTGTGTGTGCGTGCATTTTTTTGTAGCCTTTTTTTATGGGTCTCCACTGAAATGGGCCTTTGGCTCAGTTTACTAACCTGGATAACAAATGTCAAATAAGAAAATAAATAAAAACACACACACACACACACACACACACACACACATATATATATATATATATATATATATATATATATATATATATATATATATATATATATATATATATATATATATATATATATATATATATATATATATATATATATATATTTATAACAACAGAAAGATATACAGCAAATCCATTTTAATCAACCAAAGCAATGCATATGATAAACACATAATGACATGGCATATGCATTTATTTCTTTAAATTATTATCTATTTCCATCTTGATAAGGGGGTAAGTGGTCTCATCAACACAGCCATTTAAGTTGCAAAAAAGGCAAGTTTGAGAAAAGTTATGTGAATTCCAATATTACAGTTGAAGTATACCCTTAAAACAAGTAGGTGCGCTGCATGCAAAGGCCTAATAGAATACACGCATTATTACATATCCAGCCTACAACTAGTAGGTGCGCTGCAAAGAAAGGTTTAATAAAATGCACACATTATTACATATCCAGCCTACAACAAGTAGGTCGCTGCATACAAAGGTTTAATAAAATACACACATTATTAAATATCCAGCATGATTCCGTGGTGGTACAGCGGTAGTGTTGTTACCTCACAGCAAGAGGTTCTCCCGTTCGATTCTTGGCTTGGCTTGGGAGTGCTTTCTGTGTGATGTCTGCATGTCCTCCCCATGGTTGGGTAGCATTCGAAAGACATGCGTGCATAAATGAGAGTGCTGTTGTTGAAGGTTGAGCATTGAGCTGGCACCTCGGCGTTTCGTAAAAATCTACTGCTAATCATTAGCAGACCGGAGTTCTGCTGTGGCGACCCCTTACCAGGAAAAAGCCAAAAGACAAACAACAGCAGTTAAATATCCAGCATATACAAATTTGACTGACATTCAAGAATGCCTTGAATTACAAGTCAGTAAGACATAGCAAGGCTGTGGTTTTACAACCACATGAATATAAACTTAGATTACATATTTCATACATGCTTATGCACACAGATAGGGAAATATAGGGAAATAGAGAGACTACATTTACCTCAACTTTCAAATGGTAACCAGTGTAACTCTACTGCAGTCAGATATTCAGCAAAAGAGTGAAAGATCCAAACATTTCACCACAATGCAGGAAAGATAAAGAAAATAAATTCAGTGGAATGGAATCCATATTATACAGACAGTTACTGTGTGTGATTCATGAAGGGTGTCACCTAATGGGAAAATACTTTTAGTACAGTAACAAGATTCAATTTCACAGTTGTCTGACATGTTTTTTTTTATTGTAAGATTTTATTCTTCTAGAATCTTAGGATATTTGCAACTCAGTGGATTTGTTTCCAAGACGAAAATGTCCAAAGCAATGCTTCCTGTGAAATGTGTCTGTATGAGTACATGCACTAATAAGCAACACTGTTGCAGAACATATGACAAATAATTACCAGTGAAGGGAAAAAAGCATGTAGCAACAAACATAAAACAAAAGCAAACAAAAGAAAATACAATTGCCTAAGTTGGGATAAGCTTTCAACTAAGTTTTACAAAAAACAAGCACATACTAAATATGTAATTTCACTGCTGCAAAGGCTGCAGGTCTGAGTTTGACTAGATAGCATCTCAGGCTGATGCTAAACCAGTCATTCAACTAATAGTCTCTGGGGGGAGGGCAAGTACAAAACAACAAACTGTAAATTCTAAGCAGTTCCTATAATAAACATCCAACAGTGAAGTTTGTGAAATTTATCCTGCAGTATGCATACAAGCTTGTCTGAAAATTCTGACTCTGTGTGAATATGTGACTTACACTACACTAAAAGGTAAACAAAATAGTCTAGCAAGCAACTGATTTTAGAAACAAAATAATGCCCCTTTATAAGGATTGCATTACTGCTGTGCTTTCTAGAGTAGCAGCAGCAGTCTGGTCGTAAAATGTCTGAAAGGCTACTTTTCTGAATGGATAAAATGCACAGATTAGACCAATAAATGGCTCACATGGAAAGCTGTTGTCAGTAGAGCTGCAATTTGAGATGGAATGTGGCTAACTCCTTTGAGACTTCCTGCAGGCACACTTCCCCTACCCCCCTCAGCCACAGGTGAGCATGCCCAGAAAGGCAAACTTGAAAAGTAAACAAAGGCTGGATCAAAACAAAAAATCCCTGGGATTGTCCCTTTAAGACTTTTGCAGAGGAGGTTAGACGTAGGAGTTTCTTATTAGTGGTGTCTGAGCTATCTAATATGCAATTAAAATCCCCACCTATTATTAAATTACCTTAATATTTATTGGCTATAAGATCTAGATTTTTTTTGCAGTCCCTAACCCCGTGCCAGGAAATCAATATAAATTTATCAAAGTCCATGCTCTATTGTTTAGTATAATGAGAGCTATAAGACCCTCTTTATATATATATATATATTTGTAGATAATTTCAGGATTATTACGGTTCTTTTTCCATGGAATCATTACTCCTCTAGATAGGAAGAATGTCTTAATGTTAAATATTCATTAGTGTTCCATATGTTAGTATTGTTTGTTTTAAAGTGAGTTTCTTGAAGGAAGACTACTTGAGCTTTATTTAGTTTTAGTTACCTTAATAGCATTGATTTCTTACTTGGGTTATTCACGCCATTAGTATTTAAAGATAGCAACGTTATGTCCATTTGTGATTACAAATAAAATGTAAATCTACTTTGATATTAATTCCTATTACATAGGTCCTCTGTTAATAATAGATCTATATACATATCTGTTAGCTTAAACGTTAAAGTCAAATATGTTTCTTTTATCGTTATATGTATATTACATTTTAAAACAAGCCTAAAATAATAAAAGAACAACTTTTGAACTATTACATATATCAGATTAAACCTAAAATAAATAATATCCCTCATCAAACATGGAATGAAAGACATTCCTAGTCTGACAGATAAACATTGATCTGTCAAACTATCCCTCATAGCTTGTTCACCAACTTCATCTTAGCTCCAAAAAAAATGTTTTAAAAGTGACTCTTTTATGTATACATAACAAGTGCCTGAATTAACATATAATCCTTTTGTTTTTAGATTTGAGCAGTACAGAATATAGTTTAAATCTTTGAATTTCACTTACTAGTATATAGGATATTGTATGTACATGTACTTGATTTATTCAAATCAAGTTAGCAGTATTTGCTTAAATATATTAAATGTAAATAAAAACCTGTAAATATCCAACAGTAAGAATCATAGCTAGTTAAATTGCCTATCAATTGTTCACAAAATCAAAATTAAAGAAGCAATAATTTGGACATGCTGCAAAACATGGACTTTTAAGAGGTCATATATAATAATGAGATGTGTTTTCAATGCAGGCTGTTCTGAAAAATAGGAACCATCGCCCATAAGATTGCACCTACTGATACACAGCAAGATGATACAAAATACCAGAAAATCACACATACAATACAATATTTCAACTATATCCTGAGCTACTTAAATGCTTAATCTCTTATGTGTCGGGCACACTCCTACTTATAGGTGCTCACATAGATCCTGCTTTAACTCTTTAAAATACAATATAACAACGACATTTCACTAAATTATCAAATTAAAACATAAATTAACTTTGGCAATTTGCCCAGAATACTTTGTTATGAGTGTGTTGCATCACCATGAATCCCACGTCACTTTATTTAGATCACCTTCAGTGTACTGCTATTATTGTTATTTGTTAATTACCATTTTTTCAATGCAATATACATAAAGACATACAGTCTGGAAGTTCACCAGTCTTGACATAATGTGATAAGAATGAGATAACTCTTCCAATAGGGTATATGTTTTTTTTTTTTAAGTTCAGTTTAGTGAAAGTCATTATGCAAAGAGTCCATGTTAATGCAGATATTCTGTTCATTGCAAAATTAATAAGAGAATACACCCATCTCATTTAAATATGACATGCTGTATTATGTAGTAATATCAAATTTGATATAGTGGTTAGCAAAAATTATGAAGGAAAAAAGATTAACCTGACCTTACATAATGACTTACCTACATGCTTATTTGCATGCTATTGCAGCTATCAGATTTTAAATATCTTGTTTCAGTAGTTAAGTTCTCTTAAACAAGTTCTACAAGTAATGAGTTGATAAATTAATCACTGCAGACTCTTTAAATAACTCCTTTCAGTTTCAGTATTATTTCCAAATGTGTGCCTCATTTTAATAAGATGGTTACCAGGCCATTTAGAATACAGCATGATTATATAAGCTTATTCTTAGACATAACGAAAGTGTATAAAATATGCTAAAACAAGGTTCACACAGTTATCAACTAATAAAACTCAGTGGAATGTGAATGAAATGCTACTGCATAGCAAAAAATAAATAGTATAAACAAACAGATGGCAGGTTACAATGTATATGCGAGCATTCAATGACAGTCAGTCAAATGATCAACACTTGTCTGCAGTTTAGAGTGAGCAAACTGTTACTTGCTAAATGCTATAAAGAAAGTGTTTAATCTATTTGTTGTCTCTTATGCAGGACTACTTATATGAAGATAGGTGCCAGTCTTTAACAACTTTACTAAGATAAAGTAGCATTGTACAAAAGAAAATGCATGCTAAATTGACACATTTTCATAAAATGTTCAGAACACACAAATAGCCAGACAGCAAGATTTTGAGGATTTATATGATAGCTTCGTACATAAGATCAGCCATTAATACATATAGGTATTACCCCATCAGAAACTCACCTTTCACCAATACCAGATAGAAAGCAAGTTAATTGTAGATCAAGGTGTCCGACAGGTTCAACCACAATAAAAACCTTCTTTTCTGCCACAGTGCTAGCCATTTGACAGTTGGATGTCTTTGTACATAAAAAGCAACTCTGAGACTTATTATGTCACTTCCTGCAAACTTCATATCCAGGCTTAAACACTAACTGTGAGGTAAGGTAGTGAAAAAAAGAAGAGGGAAGAGAAATAAACAAGTTATGTCTCCTGGTTTATCACTAGCATAAGAAGCTTCACACAACTTCAAGGAAGTTTTGTCTTCCTCTCTCCTCACCACTTAAATAACGGTTAGATATTCTCAGAACTAGCAAGTTTAAATAAAGGGGCATGACAGTGGCTTAATAACACACTCCACAAAAGGAATACCAAAGGGAAAGAATCTAGTTAGATTATCAATTAAGCATTTCCTATACCAAAATCTAAACATAACCATCTGCATCTTGTCAAACCTTTTTAAATCAAGTAGGAAAACATAATTTCAAACTGGAGGCATACAATCATGCAAGTAAATCCAACCGCACTTGGACATTAAAAAAACAAAACTTTAGATTAGTAATTAGCAGAATGATGTGAAAAATCATTAAATCAATAATAATAAAATGTGAACTTACCTAGTGTTTTTTCCTTTTCTTTCCTCCCCTAACCCCCACAGTAAAGCCATTAACCATGTAATCTAATGACAGCCTGAATGAGTCATAAAGATCATTCAGCCACAGATCTCCGATGTCAGTTACAATGTATGCATATCTCGATTAACATCACCACATTGACATTTAAACTAAATAAGGAAGAACTCACAAATGTTGTTAAATTCCTTGTGAATGTTAATTGAAAAAAACAGCCTATTATATATTGATCAAAGATTGAGTCAGTCAGGATTTGATGCTTTAAGAGATTTAACAAAAAGACATCTATTTTAGAGTCAGTCTTTTGTTTTTTCTTCTTAACATTACTCCATGGGTTCTTCTCTGGAGATCTCTTCAAGGAACAAGATGACCAATCCATATCTTCAGGAATAGATATAACATTATTATTTTGGATGAATAGAGAGTCCTTTTCTAAGGTATTAAAAGTTCTTATTTCATTTGAATAGAAAATTTTGATTCTGGCTGGATATCGTTTTGCTTAAGTAATTTTAATTAATTTTAGAAGTGGCCAGCATTTTTTTTCCTCTGTTCTAGGACCCTGTTGGAAGAATCCATTGAGAAATCTAATTTAAGTTTTGATTATATTTCAGATGATCTTTTCTCCAAGCTGTTTTAATGACAAGTTCCTTATCCAAGTAAGACAATAATTTTATTACTATTGATCTGGGAGGAGTAGTGGATGAGGTCGATGCAGCTTTCCCTAATACTCTATGTGCTCTTTCAATACAGTTTGAGGGCCCTTCATTTAAGTCTAAAAGTTCAGGTATCAATGAACTTAGAAAGGAAATAATGTCCTCACCTTCTGTTCTTTCAGGAAGACCAAAGATTCTCATGTTAGTTCTTCTTTCCCTAGTCTCTAAATCATCCATTTTATTAAGAAGCCAGGTATTCTGTTTGAGGAGGAATTTATTCTGAGTTTCTTCTTCTTCTTCTTTGAGTCTTCTAACAATATCGTTTAAGGATGTTTCAATATTTGTCATTTTAGTCTGGTGTCGCTGAAGCATTTCTCTAAGTACATCTGATTGTTTTTGACAATTTTTTTTAAATTCTCCAGGTTTTCTTTAAAACCATCTATTTTCAGGGACAGTTTTTGTAGAGTACTAGATATCAACTGCATCTCTTTTTTAAAGCCATTTCAGAGTGAGAATTCTTTGAAGTACTCATTTCCACAAGATGTGAAAGTCTCCAAAATAATTTGACAGGAAAATGTCTATAAAAATCTTTCAAAGTTTCAAATTATGTAGAATAGGCTTTAATCAACAAGTCCAAGTTATTTTTGTTGAAGAAAGTTAATTATTTCCTGTGTTTTATAATAGTTTTAAGGAGCTCTGATATTATGCTGGTTTCAGTTAACCATCCAGGCTCCGCTCCGACACAACAGTAAATGTTAATTGTTTCCTGTGTAGTAGTGAGCTTGAGAACTTGTTCATTAGCATGCAGCTGTTGTGCTGTATAAAGCATATACCTATCGCTGCTCTTTGCATGGATTTCCTATTTGTAAGGTGCATATAGCTGTTTTGGTGTTCAGTGTTGTCCCTAAATCTGGCTCCCTCCTTCAAATGTAAGTTGTGGAGTAAAAAAAAATGTTCTTCTTTCTTTGCTATTAAACTATAAGTAATTATGTGCTACATTTTATGCCACACATGCTTCAGTCCTGACCAAAAGTGCAATACCAGCATTCATTTCTGAATGGTAGTAATGTACTAATAGGCATTTCTGAATGGTAGTAATGTACTGATAGGCATTTTATTTTATTTATTTATTTTGTTGACTGGAATATTCCATCTGGGTGTGAGCCCATTTTCAGCAGAGGCCCGGGGAAAAAAACTCCAATAAAACAAGAACGACATTGACAGGTACAGTCTTGGTTTTACATAGAATTTAACAGAAATATTTAGAGACAACAAAGAAAGTACAATATACAATAGGCACTTTAGTGAAAAGGAGAAAGTTATTACAATATAGTAAAGTCGTATATATCAATCTATATATAATTATATATATATATATATATATATATATATATATATATATATATATATATATATATATATTTTTTTAATTTATATATATACATATATATATATATATATATATATATATATATATATATATATATATATTTTTTTTTTTTTTTTAAGGGCAGGGGTCCTGGCATCTGTCAATACACTTCTTAACACTTTTCACCTGGGTGTCTGCTCCCTTTTCCCAAGTGTAGCAACACCTCTGTACCTACAGGATGCCTTAGGTAAGGCTGGAATTAAAGACACTTTTGTCTTTTATTTTATGGCACTGTGTTTTAAAATTCTGGCTCAAGTAATTATAAATTTGTGGTATTCTTTTCCATTTGATTTAGCCAGGGGAAACCTTGCAAGGATGTTCCTTATCACCCTGTTATTTATTTTTTTTTCATTAGAAGCCTTAATTCTTTACTTGAAGCAGTGTTATTTGCAGTATAGCATCCGGGTGATGAGTGATTGCATTGTTTGATAGTGCATTACAGAAAACTGTGTTTTTTAGTCAAATAAACACGAAGATGCTAGTGAAATGATACTGGAGACTTTGAGCCCTTGTGTGTGTGTTAATAGAGAGGAAAGAGGTATTTATTCCCTTGAATCCTCCCTGTCTACCAAATTAGGGTCAATTTGTGGATCACAGCCTTTGTTTGAATGATAACTGTCATTATGTAGGAGTGACTCTTCTTTTGTCTTATTGGGACAGAATCCAAATGAATGTGTTCCAACTAACAGAGATATTTAGGAAACTGCTCTCACAGTGGTGCTAGTTGGATTTTCCATTCCTAGCCAGAATATCTATTTTTCACCAATAAATGTAGGTTTTGATATGACATCTTATAACCTCAGGCTGGGACAAAGTTCTGAGTATGGGTTGACCCCCCGGCATATCCTTGTGTGCATTTATTCTATAGTTTGTGGTATAGATTGTAGTCAGTTGTGGGGATGTTCAATATAAGCAGGAAAATTCCATAAGGAATCATTAGTAGATAAGACTTTATTTTATTTTATTTATTTGTTTATTTATTTATTTTTAATATTAGTTTTCTTTGTTTACAGGGAAGTTCTTACTGTTTCTATCACACATGAAAACACGATTATATGGATACATATATTAGTTGGAGATATTGTCATTCCAGGACATTTTGATGCATCAAAGAATTCCCATCTTTGACTCAGGTTCTTGTTTTGCCAGTATTTCTCAAATGGAAAGGTGATAATCCAGGCCTAAGCTTGTTTGAAAGACGCTCCAAACATCTCTGGAAATTAATGTACTTAAAATGCTAACTTTTTAATCAGTCTTTTCAAATTAGATCATGCTAAATACTTAAGTATAATAATCAATGAGTATGTAGAATAGATTTGCATATTATATTTTTTTATTTATTTAAATATCTGTCTACATTTTTAATGGGGTAGGCTTATTGGACCAGGGATTGTTTTCAAGCACAGTCCCAGAAACAAATTCTAAATAAAGACCAGAAGTAATACGATGGACTAGGCCATATCTTGATCATTTTATGTGTACCAATTTATGTGTCTGGATCATGGATATAGCTTTAGTCTGCTTCTATACATTGCAATATATTATCATAGATGGGAGCAGTGTTTTTTTTTAATATTTGGGAGAGTTTCAGTAACACTCTTGTGGTCTGAAGGACATTCCTTTTACTTCAGTCTGAGAAACCATGTTATAAGAAAATCACTCAGCATGGCCAAAGATCCAGTTTGCCACAATAAGAGAGAGTTGTGTGCAAATAGATTTTCATGACTAACAAACACTAAAATGTATTAAAACAATATAATTTAGCATGCAGGAATTATATTATATTATATTATATTATATTATATTATATTATATTATATTATATTATATTATATTATATTATATTATATCATATCATATTATCCACTGGTAACTTCTAAAATGCTCATAAAGATAAGTAATCATATTCAATATTTCAAAAAATGCAGTGGTATACATCAAAGTTTGGCTAGAGATGTCTGATATGCATACACCTCTTCTATGCTACTGCATTCTCTCAGTTCCAGGATGTGACTGTCCTTTGTTCTGTAATGTAGATCCTAAATATCATAATAGAAGATAGTGGATCCTGGAAAATGCTTACAATAGCAGTATTAATTGGGTAGAAGGCTCAAATTACTATGATAGCATTTACATTCCTGACTTGTACATGTGTAGTTTATTATTACAGATGGAACATTTTTCATGGTGGAGACTTAAAAACGCAACTCAACATGCATCTTCTGCCTTTTATTTTTTATTTAGACAATTTACATCACATCTTCTTAAGCCAAGTTTTCATGTTTCAAGGTCCCAAACTGAAAGTATACTTTTCTGCTCTATATACAGTGCATCATTATCACCTAATTTACATGGTGCATTAAAATCCATTTGTCAAGTCGAATTAATTTTCTCACTATTTTGCATGATTAACAAAACAATCAGATTATGCATTTAAATATTTGAAATTTAGTGTTCTTGAGACAGACAAAACATTTCCCTTCAAAAACTGAATTGCATATCATAGATATCACACTGAATAAGTTATGATGGCAGGATATAGTTCTAATACTTGCTTCTACTATGAGACCTCATGTTGGAAATTCTTAAAGAACCAACTTCCTGAGCACAACTTTTTGACAAATCAACTTCAACAAAAAGGGAAATGTGAGCATTTTCTGCAAGACCACCACACCCCCCTGACATTATACATATATATATATATATATATATATATATATATATATATATATATAGAGATATATATTTATATATATATAAATGAAGATGGGAGAAAAGATTGGAATCACTGCTGCTGCACATTTAAAAACAGCACTGGCAGTAATATCGTTTGAAATCACAGATCAGGGAGGTTAACACTGCCGCATTGTATTTGGTGAATTAGTTCCTCAGGGGCTTGTCACTCAGCTAGAGGTAGTATGACCCTTGTGCAAAATGCATGCTGTTCGAACTTCCTGAGCATACCCTTCTAGATAAAGCATCATGTGCCTGAATTCAAAAATGGTAATGGAAAATGGGTCTATATTAGTTCATCGAAATACGTATTCATCGAGTAAGTATTAATTGATGGCTAAACAGCAAATTTCATTAAAGTGAAACATGGAATTTTTCCCAGGGTTAAGAACCACTGTGCCATCAGTACACCAATGCTCTTTTCCCAACTGTAGTGCAGTCTTAGAGTTGGTATATATAGTTAGGGGTGGGGGGGTGAAGCCCTCCACCTTGCTGGGCTTGATTTAATATGTTGTGTGTTCTAGAGTGTTAGATGATGAGTGGTTTCTAACTATAGGAAAAATGCCATGCTTCGCTGTAATGAAGTTTGCAGTTTAGCCTTCATTGAGTATTTTGATGAATTAATATAGACCCATGGAAAACAGAGGTCCTTCATACACGTTTTTTTTTTTTTTTCTGATTTACTAGGGAATGAGACAACCAACTGACCAGCAGGTAGGGTCAGAAAATAAAGGTTCATCACTTGTCTTCTGCAATATTAATAAATAATTTAATCTATATCTTTTCTTGGATGTAAGAATGAAAAATGAGAATAAATACAGTTAAAATGAGGAGACAGGCAATTAAACTGAGCCTGGTTTTAGTTCTGAACAGTTGTATCATTTCAGATGCAGTTGTTTTGCTACAATAATATACATTAAAATGTTATCAAGCAACTGTTTTTTAGTCCTTAGTGAATGCCAACCCAATAGACATGAATCTGCTAATTCACAGAAACAAAATCTTTGAAAACTGCAGCATGTGTCATATCCACACAGTCTCAAAATGCTTAGTCTTCTCTTTATATATGTATTAATCCATTGTTGTTAATTTGTGTGGATCAGTCTACTTATCTTTTATTACTTAGTTACATCAAGTTCTTTTTTGACAAACCTTACAAGATATTTTCTTAGATTATAGTATATTCAGATTATTAATGGGATATTTTAATGCTAATAAATTCTAAACAGTGTAAAAATTGTCTTGCCAACTGTTAAGGATTAATGTTTCTCTGCTGATGTGTACAACAAATGCATTTTAAATATGTAGAATTTTAATTTTTTAGGCTGGCTCAGTGCCTGATCACATCAACTGTTTGGAGTTTGCAGTATTTTTGGTCGGTTTGTCCTACTGCATTCAGTGTCATATGCTGGATCCTTAAACACACTGCAGTCACAAAGTAAAAAAAAAAAAAAAAAAAGACAGAGCATTGCAGTTCTACAAGGCAAATAAATAAATGTCTAGGTGGTGAGTCTGCAAGAAAGTGATGTGTTTATCTCCTTGTTGACAATGTGCTAATATCTTTCCAAAGTGCTAGCCACACAGGAGGTTTAGGGACTCTGTGGGGAGATTCCTACTGTCACTCTAGGGCAGGATCATTAGCTTTGCAATTAGCTCACTCTCCTTCCCTGGAGTGAAGAACCTTGGCAACTTATGAGGAATGTACATTTAAAATGACTTGCCAATTAACTAATACCTCTTGCCTTCAGTCTTCAGGATTCTTCTACTAATTATAAAGTATCTGGCCATATAATTGGGAGATCTGAGTGTATGGAGTAAACACATCATAGTCTTATTTATTTTTGTCCATGATATATGTGTGCAAAACAATGCAGTAAGCTGAATAAACTGTGTGGATAAAAGAACTGTTTCTTCATAATGCTGACGGTGCACAGTTCAAAGTATATCACGTACTCAGTAATGAATTGTTTGGCATTTCTCCCACTGGCCGATTAGACTATAATCTTCCTAATGGAATAAATGTAAAATAAAACAAGCTAATAAGTCTAAGACAGTCCATTAATATGAATTATGTCTATTTTTTCTGCAGCTAGCAGTAAAGTCAGTCAAAACATATTTTTGATAGATTTCCCTACAAATATATTACACAGACCTGAACAGACTATTAATTAGCATTCTCAGAGAAATAATAATTAAATGCCTTAATAAAATTTTCACAATAATTAAATGAAGAAAATAGAACAATTGCATGGTTGTCTGTGCCATCTAAACATGCATTTGATATCTGCTCTACTGAGCATTGCAATGTTAAGGTTTAACCACATAATGAAAAATAATAATTCAAATTAGAGCAAGGTTTCTTCATTTTATTTTTCCCTGTTTATAAATCATAGTTAATCATCCTAAAGCATGTTCATATCTGAGAATGAATAAAAAGGCTTCATACCAGAGACAGTGAAAAGGTAAGTATTCTTTGAATCTGATACTGAGCTTCTTTCAACCTGTTTAGATTCCCTGTGTGACAGTGCACAGGATATTGAGATTACACTAATAAGGGGGCAGAAAGGTGCAGGTGAATAACAACATTGGTAGCCAAACAGGTGACATTAACAGAACACACTGAGAGTTGTTCATTACGTAGAAATATTATTGGTGACTAGTCAATGTGAAGCTGTTATAAAATGTTTCTATATTGTTATATTTGTTGTATGTATCACACTGTGCCTGGAGCACCACAGTTATGCTCTAAATATGTTGTTGAATTGTAATGTCATGCTAAAGCATAATATTAAACACTAAAATGCAATGTTTAAATCATTTTCACATCCTGAGAAGGTGGTGTACATTATACTGTCACAATGTACATTATGCTGTCACAGTGTGCATTATGGTGTCACTGTGTACATTATGGTGTGACAGTGTACATTATGCTGTCACAGTATGCATTATGCTGTCATGGTGTACAGTATGCTGTCACAGTGTGCATTATGGTGTCACAGTGTACATTATGCTGTCACAGACAAGAAGCAAATGTGTGTCAGAATGAAGTATCTAACAGCCTCTAAAGCCACTCCTCATCCAAAGGACACTTAGTGCTACCACACAGACAGTGAGCATGACAAAGTGTCTTAGGGCTTTCAAAGTTATACAAAAAATGCATTCAGACATATATGAATAAGAATTATGGCAAGGTGTCTCAGATCATAACTCACTTGTTATGTGATGTCAACATAGATATTCAGGTCCACCTTTTGTTATTTGCTTTAGTCTACTCCTGAGATGACTTTCTGGGCATCCAAGTGGAATCTAAGTCTCAGACGCATAACATGTTGATTATAGGTAGAGCCCCATTCCTGTATGTTATATGATATTAAATAAGGCATGACATAATGAAATGTATTTATTGGAAGAGAGCAAGAAAGAGTTCTTAAGACCAGAATGGCAATCCCCTTATGTCTAGTATATGATGCTGACACTGTTTTGACTTCTTTTACAACGGGGTGCTGCTTACTTGTATCCCAGTAGTGCCTATTCCAGCAACAGCAACTCAGCAATGAAGTACATATTCTAACATGCTGCCATCTGCAGACACTCACAGTGTCAAACCACAACAAATGACAGCATGCTTGACAAAGTGTGTTTCATTTCGTGGCATGCTGCTTCCATGTTCTGAGAGTCCCCTGGTACTATGCTCTCTGCACTGTCATTATTTCTGTAATTATGAACATTATGCCCATCAAGTGCATAGAACTGTACATTTTGTGAGCAGTGTTAACAGTTATCCCAGTACCAGGGAGTGGGAAAATTGTAATAGTTGTAACCATCTTTGGTACACACTGAACACTGGAGGAAGTCATGGTAGTGTGCCATACAAACAAGTTACCCTAAGAACAATCTACAACAGAAGATATTCTCTAGCACTTTTCTTTAGAATACCTGTCCCACTGGTGCCATAGCCTGGGTTAGTACTGTGATGTACAAGTGACCGAACCATCCTGTGGTACCATAGCATATATCACTACTGTGATGTACGAGGGATAGAACCATCTTTTGGTGCCATCCTGTGCATCACCTGAAGCATTCTCTGTGGTCCGTCTCCAGAAATCAGGATGTGCCCGATATTATTGTTCATCTTCTGCATCCATCACACCAACTGCAAGCACAGAGGATGTCATATTACAGTGCAGAGCTCCCAAGACTGCCAGTGCTAACAAGTCTGTAAAGTGTTTACTCTTGTACAAATGCTCTTCGCTTGGTTTAGGTAGATAAGGTAACAACCACAAACATCACTTTCATTTATATGCTCCTGGCACATTTACCACTATCACCTTTCTGGAGAACACAGATTTAACACTATATGCCACATGCTCCAGGGATCTAAATCTTGTCATCACAATAAACAAACCATGCTGGAGGGATAGGTTCCTGACCCAGAGACTCCCCAAACTCTGGAATAGACTGCCCATACATGTCAAGCAGAGTGCCTCTTTGGCCCTCTTCAAAAGGAACCTTGATGATTGGATGGGAGAAAGGAAATCCACCCCGGGGATCACGTCAGTCACCCAGTAAGACAGGGGTCCAGGGAAGTAAATAGTGTGGGAAGAAATAGCCAGGGAATTGTTATGGCTAGGCTTGTATAGGGCCTAGGGCCGATAGCCTAGTACCAACCTATGAACCTATTATGCTTATGAAAGCTGTTGCTTGTGAGTAATCCAGCCATCTAATAATGTAATACCTTAGTATCATCCAAGTGCAATTCATTTCATGTATGTACATGTATTTCAATTGGAAAGTGCAGAATCCCGGTCACAGATTCAAAGTGCATGGTATGAAATGAATGTGTTCAGTCTGTGCATTAAATTACATTAACACACACACACACACACACACACACACACACACACACACACACACACACACACACACACACACACAGGCACACAGGCACACAGGCACACAGGCACACAGGCACACACACACACACACACACACACACACACACACACACACACACACACACACACACACACACACACATACACACACCAAATCATGACTCACTTAACCTGCTTTTCCTTGCTTGTTAGAGCATATATGAAATGAACAATAACAGATGAAAAGCTCTGCACAGCTCAGAATATTGACAACCTGATATCAGCCAA
>NC_056729.1:221367137-221557137 GCF_019279795.1 Protopterus annectens | reverse complement strand
AAAATTGTCATGTGGTAAATTTTTGGTCTCATTATTAAAGGGCAGAACACCTTATAGCATAAGAAAAGATCAAACAAGGGGCGGACTATTAACAGTAATCCATCTGAACATACTAAAAGCTGCATATTTATAAAGAACAAGTGGTATTACCAGAACATGTGTGTCTCTTAACAGAGTGTGTTGAGAATGTGATCAAGCCTACTGCTTCCTGAGATATGCAAGTTCAGGAAGAAAGGACAAATAAATGTTTTGTAAGTGATTCAAGCTCTCAAAGCTAGCGGCTGTGTAAGTTATAATGTGGTTTATACCCATACTGTTTCTTACAAAGCATAACACAGTCTATGAATCCAGTTGATCCATGTGTTGGAAATGTATGCATAATTTCTTCAGTGTTCACAGAAACTTAATTGTTGTGCCAATGCAAAAGTAACAATAATACAAAGCATGCATACTGTAAACTTCAGCTCCATGTATCATCACGAATCCATCTTATTATTACTGATTTATATTCTTATATTTTGAACATAAAATAATATCAGTAGATCAGATTAAGGTGCAGTGTGTGCATAAAAAAAGAAAATTTGGTATTTCAAGATTTCAGTTCACAAACTTGCTAATTAGAAAGGTTTCATAGTGAACAAATGTGAGTGAGTTTGTAAATTTATAGCATGCAGCTGCAGAAGTATTGTATTTAAAGTAATAAAGATGTGTTTTGACTGACTTTACTGCTAGCTGCATAAGTGCTGTATAAGAACATGCATTGCATTCAGAGACAGTGATTCCTACAGTCATGGGGCAATCATTTCCACAGCTACAGACTCAATGATTCACACATTTACAGCAACAGTCATTTCTACATGCAGTATGTACAGGTTACGAAGCAGTAGGAACAGAGTGCATTATGCAGTAATGCAAGGTCATAATGTACAACATATATTTATCAAAGGACATTGGAAAACATAATGATGATGTAGTTACATCTGCTAATATATTAACAGAAGTTTTTTAGCCTTCTGAAGATGGCTTAGAGATAGTTATTGAAGGATTTGGTAGGATGGCCTAATTAAAAGATTCCATTATCAATTCAGGTTCACTACATTTAATCTGTTAAAATTCATAAATTGCACATACTGATGTTTGAATCCAGTAGAGTAATTTTGTCAGACCAGCTCCATAATTTCATACTAGAGAAAATATATGATGCATGCTTGGGTGCTTTGTATAGAGAGAGGGTGCATTGGCAAGGAATGCCCTAAGAGACTGAAATGATGGGAAAAATATCAAAACTATGACATGTACAGCTGAAATAGCTACACATGTGCTATATAACCACAAAGAATTCCAGGCAGACTATGTAATAAAGTTGCCTGAGATTCATTTCAATTCATAAGCAACTAGCACTGCAATGATTACTGCATTAAGAATATCGAGTCCATCTAACTAAAGAATATCTCTTCACCAATTGCCATAAACCATTCAAGTCAATTTTTTCAATATGCTGTTCTTGATAAGCTCATTGCTGATACTGGTCCACACACATCTTGGCTGTCATCTGAAGAGTTAAGGATAAATCAGAAAAAAATTATGTTAAATGCCACAAATTAGGCACATATTTAAAATACTGCTCCTATTAACTTAGAGTTTCCAAACTGATGAAAAGCAGGGATGTGGCAGAAGTTTTGGAACAAATTAAGGATATTCTCCAAATTCTGTACATTTGAGAGGTACAGCACTGGTCCACAGTTTGTAAGTCAAGAATTTTAAACATTTTCACAACACTGGAAGTTAAAAAAAATATTACATCAGCACTAAGATGACCTCAGTCAAATGGGCAGTAGTTAATCAAACTTGAGGAACACCAGTAAAAATGTGCTTCCAGCTCAAAGCAGTACTGTTCTCTTGTACTTCCTAAATGCAGAATCATGTCACTTCAACCTACATGTGTTTTATCAACAAAGCTTTTGATGAGGAGGAGAATGAGAACTAATGTGGCATGATATTTTGTTCTACTTCAGCCACAACAAATACCAGATGGTCAGTCTGCATGGCAAGTTGTTCAGCAGACACAAAAGGATTTCTATCACAGGCCAGCTAAGACAAAGCCTTTCTTTGCAGACATATATATTAATTTCAGTTCCGATGCATATATATATATATATATATATATATATATATATATATATATATATATATATATATATATATATATATATATCTAAGCAGAGTGGATGAGAGTTGTTGACCGCAACAGTTAGCTGTGATATATAAGTATCCTGCTTTTTTTTTCGATTATTTATACAGATTATTGTTTCTAACAATTAATATATAGCACTTTTATTGTCTGCTTTTTATTAACAAATCTGCACAAGTAACTGATTTGTCTGCAGTTAAAAGCATTCTGTATCTTTACAAATCTTTATCTGTTTAAAAACTTTCATTTGTTTTCTGTAGTGCTTACTGTCTGTAGGCTATTGTTTTTAGGTGAAGCCTTTCTTTAACTTGGCTAGATTGTGTTAATTGTCTGCTAAGTGGGGGCTGGTTCTTTTGTGTTCTTGTAAAAAAAAAAAGTTGTTCTTCTGGTATTTAAGCCCTAACTTTGATAGGGTTTCTCTCTATACACACTGAGCAGAGTGAATGAGAGTTGTTGACCTCAACAGTTAGCTGTGATATATAAGTATCCTGCTTTTTTTTCGATTATTTATACAGATTATTGTTTCTAACAATTAATATATAGCACTTTTATTGTCTGCTTTTTAGTCTTTGAGTGTATTTTATTGCTATTAACAAATCTGCACAAGTAACTGATTTGTCTGCAGTTAAAAGCATTCTGTATTTTTACAAATCTTTATCTGTTTAAAAACATTCATTTGTTTTCTGTAGTGCTTACTGTCTGTCCCCTCACTCCCTCCCAGTTGGTGTCTTGCTCTTATACTTGGTGGCTTTGCAGTTGCCCGCCCCTACTGTAAATCTGATCTCTGACACTCCTCCCAGTCTAGTGTCATTAGTTCATTCTACCTAATGCAGAGAGAACATTTGATAAGGCCTTCTGTTTCTCCTTTTTCCCTTTCAAAAAAAGGGAAAAAAGAAAAAAATATATAGAGAGAGTATATTTCAGAGCATTTATTATAACTGTAATTGCCTTAATATTGCTACAACTCAAGTGCTCTAGGTTGCACTGCATCTGAAGTGTTTGTGTGTTTTAGCTGCTTTTCTGTATGTATAGACTTCTCTATTTCTTTAACTAAATAAGCTCTGCAAAGTTGTTTTATTGCATTCCTGCCTGTATTTCTGAGTTTTTTTGTACTTTTAAAGTTTGTTTTTGCTTAGTTTAACTGGTAGGCTACACACTCAAGTGTGCTAGCCGAGTTAAAGCATTTACTATGTTTCTGTACCTAATTTCTGCTACTCTGTAAAAAAAAAAAAAAAAAAAAAAAAAAAAAGTCCTTGTTTCCCACCTTTACTGAACTAGAATAGTCCAGTCTTCAGGTATTGCTGATCTCTGGGCTGTGTCATAGTTCCTGTGTTTCCCATATCCTTATTTGGATAGGGGGAAGCTTCTTTGTTCACCAGTGAGAGTGGGGAGCTCTGAGCAGCCTATCTGTCCTTTGAGGAGTGGTTCCAGCCCAGTGACCTGTAGCTTATTGGCCATTTTGGGCCATTTCCTATCTCTTCTAACCCCCTGCTTTAAAGCCAGCTTTAGCGCATTTTTACGCTTGAAATTTAAAGTTTGTCCTGTTTGTTGCATTTACCTGTTGAGGCTACACACTCAAGTGCGCTAGCCTGTGTTACATATTTATTGCATTTTCCTGCTGTTTGTTGCAAAAAAAGAAAGAAAAACAAAAAAAAGTATCATTGTTTCCCGCCTTTCCTGACCTAGAGTAGTCCAAATACAGGCGTTGCTGTATTCTGGACTTTTGGAAAGTTCCTGTGTTGCCCATTTCCTTTCTTGGATAAAGGGAGGCTTCTTTGTTCTCCAGTGGCAGTGGGGAGCTTAGAGCAGCCTATCTATCCCTGGAGGAGTGTTCCCAGCACAAGAATCTGTTAGTCTATTGGCCGTTTTGGGCCAGTTTCTAGCTCTTTCAAGTCCCCCTGTATAAAACCCGCTTTGGCGCGGTTTTTGCGCTTGTTACTACTCAGCCAAGCTCCTTGTGGTCCTGCAGAGTGGTGCTAGCAGCAGAGAGGCCAAAAAAGCAACTGCTAACCTGATAAAAGTGTTTTTTTCCTGCTACTACCTGGGCGACTGTCCGATCTAGTTAAACTGCAAGTATTTCTGCTTCTTGAACTGTTTTAAACTCTTTAAAGTTGTTTTTGCACCTGCACTTTTAAAGTTTGTCCTGTTTGTTGCATTTACCTGTTGAGGCTACACACTCAAGTGTGCTAGCCTGTGTTACATATTTATTGCATTTTCCTACTGTTTGTTGCAAAAAAGAAAAAAAAAATTATCCTTGTTTCCTGTCTTTTCTGACCTAGAGTAGTCGAAATACAGGCCTTGCTGTATTCTGGACTTTTGGAAAGTTCCTGTGTTGCCCATTTCCTTTCTTGGATAAAGGGAGGCTTCTTTGTTCACCAGTGGCAGTGGGGAGCTTATAGCAGCCTATCTATCCCTGGAGGAGTGTTCCCAGCACAAGAATCTGGTAGTCTATTGGCCATTTTGGGCCAATTTCTAGCTCTTTCAAGTCCCCCTGTATAAAACCCGCTTTGGCACGGTTGTTGCACTTGTTACTACTCAGCCAAGCTCCTCGTGGTCCTGCAGAGTGGTGCTAGCAGCAGAGAGGCTAAAAGAGTGACTGCTAACCTGATAAAAGTGTTTTTTTCCTGCTACAACCTGGGCGACTGTCCGATCTAGCTAAACTGCAAGTATTGCTGCATTCTTGAACTGTTATAAACTGTTTAAAGTTGTTTTTGCACCTGCACTTTTAAAGTTTGTCCTGTTTGTTGCATTTATCTGTTGAGGCTACACACTCAAGTGCGCTAGCCTGTGCTACATATTTATTGTATTTTCCTGCTGTTTGTTGCAAAAAAGAAAAAAAAATTATCCTTGTTTCCCGTCTTTCCTGACCTAGAGTAGTCCAAATACAGGCTTTGCTGCATTCTGGACTTTTGGAAAGTTCCTGTGTTGCCCATTTCCTTTCTTGGATAAAGGGAGGCTTCTTTGTTCATCAGTGGCAGTGGGGAGCTTAGAGCAGCCTATCTATCCCTGGAGGAGTGTTCCCAGCGCAAGAATCTGGTAGTCTATTGGCCGTTTTGGGCCAATTTCTAGCTCTTTCAAGTCCCCCTGTATAAAATCCACTTTGGCGCAGTTTTTGCGCTTGTTACTACTCAGCCAAGCTCCTCGTGGTCCTGCATAGTGGTGCTAGCAGCAGAGAGGCTAAATTAACGACTGCTAACCTGATAAAAGTGTTTTTGTTTTGCTGCTACTACCTGGGCGACTGTCCGATCTAACTAAACTGCAAGTATTTCTGCTTCTTTAACTGTTTTATACTGTTTAAAGTTGTTTTTGCACCTGCACTTTTAAAGTTTGCCCTGTTTGTTGTATTTACCTGTTGAGGCTACACACTCAAGTGCTCTAGCCTGTGCTACATATTTATTGCATTTTCCTGCTGTTTGTTGCAAAAAAGAAAAAAAAATTATCCTTGTTTCCCGTCTTTCCTGACCTAGAGTAGTCCAAATACAGGCATTGCTGTATTCTGGACTTTTGGAAAGTTCCTGTTTTGCCCATTTCCTTTCTTGGATAAAGGGAGGCTTCTTTGTTCACCAGTGGCAGTGGGGAGCTTAGAGCAGCCTATCTATCCCTGGAGGAGTGTTCCCAGCACAAGAATCTGGTAGTCTATTGGCCGTTTTGGGCCAATTTCTAGCTCTTTCAAGTCCCCCCTGTATAAAACCCACTTTAGTGCGGCTTTGCGTGATTTTGCGCATAGTGCAGCATTGGGCAACGCCATTTAATTGGGTTTAAACCATTCTCGGCTCCACAAAGTCTGCTCTTCACTTTTTCCCTTAGAACTGATCTAGTTCTCATAATAAACACCCTATTCCTACTCTAAAGCCTGGCACTTGCCCACTAAAGCAATTATATAACTCAGCACTAAAAAATTAAAAGCACTACACCCTCACAAACTCTCCTTGAGTACCTTGTTCCCCATTGGCCCTTTTTTCAATTATAAAGGAATTCCCAATACCATTCTAGCATGTCCAAAGGTCAGTTGTCAATCTCTTCTCTGGTCCAGCTGGTGAATCTGGGAATCTTGAGGCAATGTTACAACTGCCTCATGTACACAGACAACCCTCTCCTCCTCCCAACAAATTCCAACACATGTGAGAGATGCAACCATATAGCCAAACTGGAGGCTAAGCTCTCTCAACTCAGTACTGGCGTAACCAGTCAGGAGGAGAAGGAAACCACACTCACTACAATTCCAGTTTCACATAGACCTACCACGACAGCAAACCAAACACATAAACACACAAAAACATACTCGGAGGCTCTAAATAAAAATCTGCCTAAGCAACAGAGACCTCCAAAGCAGACACCCAAGCAACCGCTACCCCAAAACAAAACACGTGCAACACATAGCTCGCAAAGCCAGTGTGCTGAACAGTCACAGCCCTTAAGGCTAACAACACAGCTGATACACTTGTAATAGGTGACTCTATCATCAGGCACACTGACGTCCTGCTCACCAGGCTGAGCAAGGAGAAGGTCACGGTGAGCTGACTGTCGGTCGCTAGGATCCACCACATAACACAAGCACTCAGGTCACTCCAAGGCAAGTACAAATATGACTCAGTCATTGTCCATGCTGGTGTGAATGACCTGAGACGTACCTCCCTGGACTACATGAAAAGAGACATAGAGGAGCTCTCTGAGCATGTAGCCCAGGCCGGTATGACCCTGACCTTGAGTAGCATCTTACCCTCACCAAGAATTATGCCACAATATGAAGACAAGATGATCAATTTAAACAATTGGCTTAAGTATTGGTGTCATTCAAAGGGGATCCAATGCCTGTCAGCCTGGGATGACATGCTCAACAAGCCATGATGCTTCGCTAGGGACACCTTGCACCTGTCACCCCTGGGCTTTCGGATATTGGCAAAGGCTCTTGCCACCCCCATAGTGCTTTTTTTAGACAAGGCTCAAAAGATAAACCCACCTCCATAGATATCACAAGGGATAAGAAACTAAGAGTAATGCTACTCAATGCCAGAAGTCTAAATCTCAAGATGCACGCACTCAAAACTCTCCTTAGCATGGAGAACATTGATATCTGTGCAGTAACAGAAACCTGGTTCAAGGCTCCTGAGAGCACCCCAGCACTACCAGGTTATACCTTATACCATGTTTTTCGGCCCCAAAACTTGGACCGAACCACAAAAGGAGGGGGAGTATCAATATTCGTCAAAGATATCCACACCTCCAGGTTGGTGGCACAGCACGAAGCATCAGAGACTATCCATGTGCAACTAACTGTGGGTAAAACTGCCTTCCAGTTTATAGCCTGCTACAGACCACCCTCCCAAACCCAGGTACCCCACTCGGCCTTCCTGAGAACACTGGAAAATATGAAGGTCTCTTCAAACACCATTATATTGGGCGACTTCAACTACCAAAACATAGACTGGGAGCATTTCTCTAGCTCCAACTCCCTAGCCCAAAGGTTCCTAGAATTTATAAACTCAAATGCTATGGAACAACTTGTTACCACGCCCACAAGAGGGGAAAACATACTGGACCTGATCATCACCAACATGGGAACTCTATGCTCTAGACCAGAAGTGTATCCCTCACTGGTAAGATCAGACCATAAACTCATCTCACTAGATAGTCACATCCCAACCCCAGCCCCTGCCCAGAAAATGGAATCCTTCAAAGCCCCCAGGCCTGTGGAAAATATGGCCCAGCCTGCAGAATCCTTTATAAATGCATTCTATGAACACCTTCAGGAATGCACGGATCATGCAATCCCAAACAAAACCAAGACCCAATCCTCCAAAGGCAGGCGTCCTGTCTGGTGGACCCCGCCATAAAAAAACTATACAATAGCAGAAGAAAGCTACTACATGATAGAGCAAAATCCCAAAAAGGGAAGGCATCTCTGATCAGTATTAGCAAAAAACTATGGGCACTCATAAAATCGTCTAAGGCCAGCTTCGAGAGAAAAATTGCACAGGACACTAAGGATAATCACAAGGCTTTCTTTAGTTATGTTAGGAACCTGGGTGGGAATTCCCAGATATGCTCAGAATTAGTCCAAAATGACAAAAAATACACCGAACCCACAGACATTGCCAACATCCTAGCTGACAGGTTCAGCGCAAACATCTCCCCCCCTTCCCCACCAAAAGGGCAAATATCTATCTCAGCAGAGTGCTGTCCCCCCTGACATCTCAGATGCTCAGGTAAGAGCCGCCCTCTCCAAAGCAAAAAACACAGCATCAATGGGACCAGACGGTGTCCCAGGCTGCGTCCTACATGAACTCCAAGAATAACTAAAGCCAAACATAAAACTACTGTTCAATCTCAGTTTTACTACAGGATATGTACCCAAAGAGTGGCGTACAGCAACAGCGGTCCCTCTCCACAAAGGTGGTGCCTCAACGGATCCTGGAAACTATTGCCCCATAAGCCTGACTAGCTTGGTCTGCAAAGCTATGGAAAGGATCATCATGGACCTCATAAATAAAGATATTGGGGACCTACAGACACTGGATCCTACCCAGTTCGGCTTTGTTAAGGGCAGATCCTGCCTCTTAAACCTGGTCGATTTTTTTGAAACAGTCACCAAGGCCATTGACGAGGGGAAGGTGGTCCACACAGCCTACCTGGACCTCGCAAAAGCCTTCAATACAATACCCCACTCGGGCATTATAGATAAGCTCACCAGCTTAAATATAAATCCCTATGTCACTAGATGGGTTGCAAACTGGCTCAAGGACAGAACCCACATGGTTAGAATTGCTGGAGCCATGTCAGACTCCAAACTAGTTACAAGTGGCATCCCACAAGGCTCAGTCCTGGGACCTCTCTTATTCGGTATATATTTCTCAGAGGTACAGGCCAACACGGAAGGACTGTGGCTGACCAGGTTCGCAGATGACTGCAAACCGGGCACCATAATCGACTCTCAGGCCGACACAAGCATCCTACAAAAGGGCCCCATAGAAACAGACAACTGGTGCCAGAGCCGTGGCCTCAAGCTAAACGCCAAAAAGTGTATAGTCATCCCCTTTGGAAAAAATAAAGTGCCCACAAATTACCACATAGATGATAATTCATTAAGTACGGAAGAAGTAATTAGGGACCTGGTGACCCAAGTTGATAGCAATCTCTCATTCGACAACCACGTGGCCAAAGTGGTTAGAAAAACATTTTATATGGCCCACCTAATCATGAAGGGATTCACATCTAGATCAGGGGAGGTCATTGTGCCTCTTTACTCATCCCTCATCAGGCCCATAATTGAGTACAATGCCCCTTTTGGGATGTACCTTACCAGACACCTGCAGCAACTGGAAAGACCCCAAAAGTACCTCACCAAGAGGATCAAAGGGCTCAAACAGATGCCATATGCTGCACGGTTAAAGAAACTCCAGCTCTACTCAGTGGCATACCGCCTGCTCAGAGACGATCTGTGCCTGACGTATAAAGCCATGTCCAACCCGGAATTAATGGACATGCTGCACCTCAGAAAATCCAAATCCCATCGAACTATGCACTCGAGAGACTTGACCCTCAGCACTGAAATAAATAGGACATGCTGGAGGGACATATTCATAACCTCCATTCATAACATATTCATACTCCCTACCTAGATCTTATTTCATCCTATTTTCCTCCTTCTTTACTTCTCCACTTAACATTATAGTTACATAAAAACAAGATTTTCTTATATATACTGCCTAATGTACCTCATCTTTGAAGAATTGTTAAAATATTGTACTATTAGAACTCTGAGTGTTTTTGTCAATAATGTATTAGTTTACTCTCTTTCTGCTGTGTTTTTGTGTTCAATGTATCATCATTAATCTATGCTTGTATTTTTGTGTGCAATGTATTACTTCGTTGTATTTTCTTGGAGCTTTTCTCCCCGGGCCTCCACTGAAAACGGGCTTTCGAGCCCAGTGGACTTCCCCGGTTATCAAACTGGAAATAAATAAATAAATAAATAAATAACCCAGAGGCTCCCTTCACTCTGGAATAAAATCCCAGTCCAGGTTAGGCAGAGTCCCTCATTGACTCTCTTCAAGAGGAATCTTGATGAGTGGATGGGAGATCGTAGATTTACTCCGGGTATTACTTCTGTGTCACTGTTAGACAGAGACACAGTATACTAACCTCGAAAAAGGGCATAGCAAAATTCATTTAAAATGGATGGCGAAAGCCAAACGCACTCTGGCTAGGCTTGTAAACGCCCTAGGGCAGATAGCCTAGTATGAACCTATGAACCTATCTATCTATGTATATATATATATATAGATATATATAGATATATATATATATATATATATATATATATATATATATATATATATATATATACATATATATATAGATATATATATATATATATATTTATATATATATATATATATATATATATATATATATATTTATTTATATATATATATATATATATATATATATATATACATACATATACATATTTATGTATATATTTCTGATAGTACTTCCATTCATTAACAGATGACAAGTTCTGCAATAATACCTAAATACCTCATGGGAAAACAGGTATAATGAAGAAACTGCACTGATGTATTTATGATTTTTATTAGAACATATTTGCCTAAGTATGAAAAAGGGAAAGGTGATATGCATATTTCTTGTGAAATAGAACTCAATGCTGTGAAGTCATACTAATAAAATAACAAACAGAAAGTAATATCAATTGTAGTATATTCATTGTGTTAAAAAAAGGTTACACCTACTTTAAGTTTGATGAGGTCAGACAAAAATTTCCCACAAACAAAACAGCTATAATAATAGTTAAACTATGCACATCCAACCAACCTCATATACATAAACACAAGTGCACTGCCCCGTCAAGTGAAATCAATAACTGTTTAATTGTGATAATTTCGTAACAGGAGTTAGTCATGCTCATCCCTAGAATGCCTCCATACCCGTCAATTAAAGCCATTTTATTGGCTGCATTAACCTCAGATGTCTGACTGTGATAAATAAATAAACAAACAAGCATACAAACAAACATACAAACAAGCAAATAAATAAATAGTGGCAACAGTAATGCATCTGAACTTGCATGAATGAGGCACACACAAGCCCTTCTGAGCCTGATCAATGCCTTCTCTAAACATATTATTGACTGTCCAGGTCATAAGTTTAAATATGTGGTGCTAGAATAACTAAATGTAAACCCAAGAAGGGAACCATGGAGTCTGCTATTAGAAAAGAAAGAGTTATTGGCAGTTAAGGATTAATGCAGGCAAGTACCTCAAGGCACAGTGAAGTTTCACCTGTTACTTGCCTGTTAAAACTAAAAGCTTACAAGTAATAAAACTATAATTTAATTAAGGTTTTATTACTTTTTTATTATGCAATTTTATACTTGGATTTTGAATGTTTATTTAGTTTGGAATTGTTATGCTGATTTTTTATGAATGGCTTTAACATAATATTACAGTGTCACTATAAGAAATGAACTGCGACTGCTCACTAGCTTTTAAATTTATTCTGTTTGCTACCTCGCAGTGTCTGATGAAGTCTTTTATGATAATGAAGACGAAAGCGCTTGTTTTATAAAATAAAAGGTGGTGTGCGTTTGCAGTAACCTACGTTAATCCATGTATCATTTAATTCAAGTCAAATGCCCACAGTAGGCCAACTAAGCAAGATCACTGATTTTATCTGTGATCATATGACAGCAGAGGTCAGCCACTTTTACCAACAGACTGCCTATGAAGCATCTAATTATAGCTACTTTAGTTGATGTGTATACCTCATATGTGGGTGGTGGGTTTGGAATAATGGTTAAGTCCTTTACCTCATAGACATATGGTACAGGATTTAACTCTGGGTAAAACTGCAATCCAAATTGTAGCTTGCTACAGATCCCCCACCATGCCCCAGGATTCCCACTCCTCTTTTCTTGTTGTACTGGAAAATATTAGCGTTCAACCAAACACCCTAATAATGGGCAACTTCATCTATCCCACCATTAACTGGGAAAACTACTCATGTACCAACTCCTTAGCTCAACGATTTCTGGAATTCATAAACTCCAATGCCCTGGATCAACTTATCCACACCCCCACCAGGGGCAACAATATCCTAGAACTAATCATTACCAACATGAGTGACCGGTGTTCCACACCTGAAGTCAACTCCTCATTTGTCCAATCTGACCATAAGCTAATCACCCCTGATATCCACAACCCCCCCCCCCCATTAAGGGAGTCACAGTAAAAAATTTCTCTAAAGCCAACTTCATGCTTCTTAAGGCAGAAATGGTGAACTTCATGACACCCATGCCGATGGACAATACAGTTACAACTGCTGAATCCTACACAAATGCACTCTATGAGCACTTAGATGAGTGCATGGATCATGCTATCACAAACAGAACCAAGAAGCTATCCTACAAAAAAAGGAAGCCAATCTGGTGGTCCCCTGCCATAAACAAACTGTACAACAGAAGGAAGAAACTGTTGCAAAAGAGAGTAAAATCCCATGAGTGGAGTAGCTCCCTGGTCAGCCCTCAGTAAGAAGCTGAGATCCCTTATAAGATCCTCCAAAGCTAGCTATGAAAACAAAATTGCCACTAATTCTAAGGACAACCACAAAGCATTCTATAGTTATGTCAAGAATCTCAATGGCAACTCTCAGATCTGCTCTGAGTTACAGCACAAAGCCACAAAAATTACAGAACCAACTGATATTGCCAACATCCTGGCAGATAGGTTCAGTGCTAACTTTACCCCCCCACCCCCTAAAGGGCCCATATCTATACAGGAAGAATGCAGAGTCCCTGTAATCACAACTACGCAGGTAAAAGCTGCACTCTAAAGCCAAAAACACAGCATCCATGGGACCGGACAACATCCCAGGCTGCGTTTTACACGAACTTCAGAATGAACTGGCTCGCCACTTAAGCACCATGTTCAATAATAGCCACACATCAAGCTTTGTGCCCACTAAAATAGCGCACAGCAACAGTTATCCCACTTCACAAAGGGGGAGCCACCACTGATCCCAGGAACTATCGACCTATTAGCCTGCAAGGCCATGGAACGTATCATCATGGAACTCATAAACAAAGACATTGGTAACCTCCAAACTCTGGATCCCACCCAGTTCGAGTTTGTGAAAAGCAGATCATGCCTCCTGAACCTGATCAACTTCTTTGAGGCGGTCACCAAAGCCGTTGATGAGGGTAAGGTGGCTCACACAGCCTATCTTGACCTCGCCAAGGCTTTCGACATCCTCTCCCATTCTGGAATTATAGCTAAACTCACTAAACTAGGTATAAATCCCTATGTCACAAGATGGGTTGCAATCTGGCTCACTGACAGAGCCCACACTGTAAACGTTGCACACTCCAAATCTGACCACAAACCAGTGACAAGTGGAGTAACACAGAGTTCCGTCCTGGGACATCTCCTGTTTGTTATCTACTTCTCTGAAATACAGACTAACACATAATTCCTCTGGCTAATGAAGTTCACAGATGACTGCAAACTAGGATCCATAGTTAAGTCCCCAAATGACGTGGACATCGTACAGAAGGGCCTCGCTGAGACAGATGCCTGGTGTCAGAGCCATGGCCTCAAGCTCAATGCCAAAAAGTGCAGTGTCATCCCCATTTGGTAAAAACTCTGTACCCATGAACTACCACATAGGCAGCAATCTACTTAACACTGAATGTGTGATAAGAGATCTTGGGACGCAGGTGGACAGTAGTCTCTCCTTTGATAGTCACATCACCACAGTAGTCAGGAAGTCCTACTACGTGGCACACCTCATCATAAAAGGGTTCTCATCCAGGAAAAAAGAGCTCATTGTTCCCCTCTACTCGACACTCATTAGACTCATTATAGAGTACAGTGCCCCTTTTGGAATGTACCTCACAAGACATCTGCAGCAGCTGGAAAGGCCACAGAAGTACCTCACAAAGAGGATTACTGGCCTCAAACAAATGCCCTACACTGACCGCCTCAAAATAACTTCAGCTTTACTCTGTAACATATCGCCTACACCGAGGTGATCTCTGCCTAACATATAAAGCTATGTCAAACCCAGAGCTGTTGGACATGCTACACCTAAAGAAATACCAATCCCTCTGAGCTACATGCTCTAGGGACCTAAACCTTGTCAGAACAATAAACAGGACATGCTGGAGGGATAGATTCCTGTCCCAGAGACTTCCCATACTCTGGAACAGGCTACTCATCTATGTCAAGCAAAGTTTTTCATTAGCACTCTTTAAGAAAAATCTTGATGAGTGGCTGGAAAATAGGAAATACACCCCAGGGATCACTTCTGCGTCTCTGCTCAACAGTGGCACAGGAAAATAACTTTTTTGGGTGGCGTAAGCCAGGGAACCTTGTTGGCTAGGCTTACATAGGCCCTTGGGCTGATAGCCTAGTACCTACCTATGAACCTATGAACCTATGAATGCAGGTTAGTATCTAGGCTTAAAATGGCCTTTCAAGGCAGATAGCCTTACATTCACTTATGAATCTTATGTCTATTTGTGAAAATTAAAAAATAATGCCCAGAGTAAAGGATTTCAATTTAAGCCACACCAATATACTAGTCTACCAAGCTAGAGCCATAAGTGAAGTGAGTCCCTTTCATTCACAGTGTTCTTTAATACATATCCATTTTAATCACTTTATTGACTTTATACTCTTCAGTTGTTAGAATGTGATAAAAATTATCACAGTGATATATTTCAGCTTGTTTTACTCAAGTGATTGTCAGGTCTGACATGTCATATCAATGTCTGTTTAACTTTGATCAATTGATATCAGGGGATAGTAGGGGTCAGTCACTTTCATCCACAGACTGCCTTTGTGCCCACCAATTACCGCTACCTTATTGACAGTTCATATCTTATATGTCCAACTGTGAGAAAAACACACACACACACACACACACACACACACACACACACACACACACACACACACACACAGACACACACACACACACACACACACACACACACTCACACATATACACAGGCACATGTATATGTATATGTACTTAATGTATATATATATATATATATATATATATATATATATATATATATATATATATATATATATATGTGTAGATTGAGAGAGAGAGAGAAAGTCAAAGAAACTGAGACTGATTTTGCTGACTCTTCATGAATGGGGAAATACATTTTCATAAACAAATGAGAATTAAATAAGAAAAAATGAGGCATATGATCCTTATATGTACCAATAATCAAAAACTGCATTTGATGTAATTTCATTTTTGAAAACATTGTCAGCAAAATATTTGCAGTACCAAAACACTCCATATTAAAGAGTGTAAATTAATCAAAATATGTACCTAAAACAATGATGTAATTACACTATATAATGACAAACTGAGCAGGTATGTGCTTTGTGATACACACTGTAAAAGTTATATATGATATATTTATTTATTCACATATTCTCTTTAAACCCTGGGATCAATAAAGCACGCTGGAAAACCCAGATCTGTTCCTTTCATAAAAAATTATTTGCAGTAATACATTTAAAGACCATATATCGTTGGGCAATCTGAGCAGTTTCCATGAAGCGAAAAACAGTTTCTGGGTGTGTTCTACTACATTTAAAAGTGTGCTTTCTTTCTCAGTGAACTCTAGTGTCACACAAGTAAACACTGATCACTTCCTTAAGCATCCTTGAAGTACATCCTACATAAAATGCATTGCATACACAGGTAGCCAAGAAGACCACCCCAACACACTATGATTTCACCAGAATTTTTGCTGTGGGATGAACAATATCTGGTTTTAATGTATATCCTTCTTAAATGCAAATGTATGATGTTTGGCAAATACTGAATTTGAAACTCTGTTAGAAACCAATTTATCTGAATGTTTGTTGATGATTAGCTGTATGGAAATGTATTACATCCATATTTAATAACTAATCATGGACATTTCTCAGCTTCCGGTCTGCCACTAGTTTTCTTGTTTAACTTCCAGCATGTTTCTCATATGATAAACCTTGCCATAGAACTTATATTTTAAATTTTCTGATGTATAACTAAAATCAGTCCAACTCCTACAAAATCATCTTAATGTGAGTGATCTGTGACTTGGATATACATTTCAAAATATGCTATGATCAACATCTATTGTGCTGTAAGGAACCCACCAAATGCCTTTGCAACATTAACATAAAAAAATTATATATTGAGATAATTGAATAGATGGAATAACCTGTGAATTGGATACCAAATATTAAAACATATCCAAAATGGACAGCTGATATACCTTCCGGCTAATCCAACAATCATCTATGCATATTCTGCACATCAGTAGAACCAATGTAACTGGTCTTCGAAGGATTGTATATATATTTAGAATCCAGTCAGTCCATACAGAAATCAACATATAAGGGGTCAAAATCTACCCTTATGACAATACCCTTAAGTTGTAAGTTACAATCTTTTTCATAATCAAAGAAATTATGTGCCAGAGTTAATTCACTAAATTGAGTAATGAAGTCTTTAAAATGAAAAGAGTACAAACAAACTTGTGCCAAACAAAACATTAGCGGTCTTAATTCACCTTCATGTGGTATTTTAGTGCATGGAGAATTCATATATAGGATAAACAAATACCAATTGCATTTAACCCGTCATCTACTACAGGCTGTAAGAAAGTGGTGGTATATTTAAATCACGATCTAAAAATTGCAATAGGTATTTAAAGCTTGTGTCATGGAAAGCAAAAAGAGTCCTGTTCAATTAACCCTACCCTCCCACAATAGGTCTTCCGTAGAGGAGTGGCAGCTATGTTTATATGTATCGTAAGAAGAGGATAACAATGTGGGTAAATAAGATATCCACCATTAATTCATTAGCCAAATCCTGAGAAATAACACCAGAAAGTACCTAGTGTTCTAAGAGTTATCAATCTGGTACTTAAATTATAAAGTGGGATCATAAGGGAGAAGAAAATAAAACTTATTATTAGATAATTGTTTAACTAATTTAATCCTGAACAGCGGGAAGCTAATTAACCGCATCTTCCTTATGTAACCATCTGTCCCAAACAAACAAACTTTATCAGTTGTAATTTATACTCACAGGATCATTATTCTTAAAATTTCATAAAGACTGATATTCATTTTTACAAATGTTATTTCCAAACTTCTAGACTGATCAAGTAAATCCTTTAATACAGCCTCATCAAACCATCTAGCAAAAGAAATGTATGGGGCTTAAAGTCCTGATTACTTAAATGGAATAATATAAAGAGAGACATTGGGCTGGTCTTTCACATGAATATATATATATATATATATATATATATATATATATATATATATATATATATATATATATATCTATCTATATATATATATATATCTATATATATATATGTGTGTGTGTGTGTGTGTGTGTGTGTGTGTGTGTGTGTGTGTGTGTGTGTGTGTATACATACATATATATATATATATATATATATATATATATTTATATAGGTTTAAGAGGCAGCAAAACTCTTTTACTAAAACTATTTGATATCTAGGAGTAAAACTGTTGGGTATGAATTTCAAACCTTTAGTTACTAAAGAAATGAATGTTAATAAAGAAATCCATGTCAAGCATACAGCTAGATGTTATTTGTTGCCCAAACTGATGAAAACCACATCTATTTCTTGTTTGTTTAAACAGTATTCCAACATTCATATGCCCACACTACTTCCTTCAGCTCCAGAGGTGCTTACGTTCTTCACAAAAGGTGAAAAAATTAAAGGGAGAGATGGGGGTTCTTTTATTTGAGGTGACCACATCCCCAGAACTTATAGAAAATCCACAACCAGTCTCAGTATAAGAGAAAGAACCTTCCTCAAATGTAGAACTTTCAGTTGTTTTCAAAATGGATCATGGATCATTGACACCACTTTTAAGATTGCATTGAGGTTGCCTGCTGAAAAGAGAACATAACTCTATCCCTTCTGAGTTAGGTCAAAGCAAACAGAAAAGTTAGTGTTGTGGACTATATGCCATGAATAGATTCTATCCATTTTATAATTATTAGTGCCCTTGCCCCCGGATACATGAAGCTTGGTGCAAGGACAGCGGTAGGCTTGCGCCGGCAGTGCGGCGTGAAGATGGCACAGTAGCGCCAAATGCATATTAATGAAGGCGCGCTGCCGACACAGCCACGTGCACGGGAAAGGAGCGCGAGTGCATAGGGCATGTCGAAGTGCCACATGGAGGCAAGGAAATGGCAGCTGTCGACGTGCAACCTAAAATGCTTGAATATAACAAGTTGCAAGATAGTAATCACATCTATCACTGTCCATGGATACTGAAACGTATGCAAAGCATGCAAGAAAGTACCTGCGAACACAAAGTGAAGAAGCAAACACAAATGCACGGTAGGGAATAACGGGTCCCTATCCCGCGAACAAATGACATGGAAGACCATGTGGCTGTAGTCCAATGCAGTGTAGATAGCCATACCAAGTGGAAGTGAAACGCATCATATGTTAGCGAGCCGCCAGTAGGTACGTCCAGCCCAATGGTGAGGGTCACCATCTGACCCATAATGTGAGGGAGGGTACACAGCTGGGCAGATGCGTCCATAACAAAATACATGAGAAATGTAGATATCGAGCGACCATATGTCTGAATCATATCCCACAAGGCATGTAATAGTCACATACAAAAGGTATGCCCGTATGTCCGTATGTCACATAGCGAATGTGATAGGAAATAGAATATGCATGTAAACGAAACAGAAGGAGCATATAAACAGCTACAACAATAAAGACACATGTAGGCTGAAAGGAACAGTATTATCCGTACCGTTGACTAGAATTACCACCTGTCCCACTTTGTGAGTGACAGTCCCTCTTTGGGCAGTTGTGTCCTGACAAAAACTTGTAAAAATGGCAAATGTCCTGAGATTATAGGACAAAATTATTCCCTATACGTTATGTAATAGTTGCATTAAACATTTTTTCTGTATCTAAATTACATAAATGTTATAAGAAACAGAATAAGCAACTAAAATACTACAAGAATAAGCTTTTATATAGGCAAGAATTTTAAATTCTATCCTGTGTACTGACCGTGGGTATGTGTCGGCCTGTAAAATGTGATGTTTGTACCAAAAATGTCCCACTTTGGCCAATTGAAAAGGTGGCAACCCTACCGTCGACTGTGGGGAGGTGTTGTCCACTACAGTCGGATATGTGTATGGAAGATATCCCATCCTGGACATAGGAAAAGGTGGCATCCAACCAATGAGTACAACAGGCTGCCAAAATCCGGAAGTCAGCGGTACAAGCCGAACCTGTCAGGATGTGTCACAGTCGAACGGGTAGTACCCGGGTATACCAACCATGTAATGAAAGTTAAGTATGGGCGTGTACCTATGTGCATGAGGTATAGCATGTGGAAAGCAAACATGGCAGGGTAGTTCACACAACCATACAGGTACCTGAGACATGTAGGGTATTCAATGTGTTAGTCTGGCCGTGTCATGGGCCAACAACCAAAGCAGTGATGTATGGGGTGTGAGGAATCTGTGTGTGTGTGGGGTGGATGGGTAATGGTACAATCCTCCAAGGTGATACTGTGTCGTATGCAGAATAGGTGAACTGGAGGTGTATGAGGGAGCAGCGGGTGAAGCTGAAAGAAACACAAACACATGTATAAACAGCTGCAATACAAGCAGACAGGCCATACTGTAAACACAATCCCACAAACATATGAATATTGAAATGTGCGATACAAATGTATAGATATGTCACCGGCACATACCCACAGATTGGTCCTGATGGAACTGGCCATAACAAATGCAAAACACCTGGATGCATAATGGACTACCCAGCATCCCCTCCACATCACACAACCCGCTCCCGTACCTGAACGTCCACCAAATCCAGCCGTACTTGGCCTACTGGTTTGGTGCAGCCACAGCTACACATAGTGACCACTACGCATATGTAGTAGGTAGTGTCACCCTAGGTGGTTGCATGATTGCAGACTATGTATCCCTTGCATGTAAAGCCCTCAGCACATTTTGGTAACTCCAAAAAGATGTTCTTTATTTCGGTTGTTGTGGATCCGTCCAATTTTTGGATATCCCTCATGGGATACGTAACCTGTGTAAACATTAGAACGGAAGACACAAAGTCCAGTCCTGTAGATATCTGGACAGAAGTTGGAATGTGCATTAGAGGTGCACAACACTGCCCAGTCCTAAGTGGTCATGCATAACCTACTACCCAGGATCAAACACCTGCCCGTGACGCACGTGTCCCGACACAAATAAGCGGGAGAATATATTGCACACATTCGCATAGTGGCAAATGGTATAAGGGTGATGAAGGCACTGACGCAAGCAGGATAACCCTGATCTACTGTGTGAGGGACAAGTAATGTGTGCGTAGGTGTGACCGACCATACCTGTCAACCTCTGAGAGCAAGATATCTGGACAAAGCTGTAAATAAAAGTGGGACACAGGCACAAAAGTAGGGACAATTTGTAAAGATTGCTCTTAGAAACTTAGAAAGTTGATAGAATAACAGTTTGTACATTGGTATTAATTTCCTAAAGAGTATGAAGTCTGAAACTCAACTGTCTGTCATTATGTTCTGACATCTGTCTTTAATGATTAGCTACTGATTTGCCAGAAAACAACAGTGTATTACAGAGGTCCGTACATATTTACAGTAACAAACCTTCACATTTGTTTACTGTACTACTGCATACCTGTAGTTAATTCATGTCCAAAATAATAATCCTCGTATGAATGCATACAGGAAATAGTCAAATGTGAATGGGAACACCCCTCACTGTGGATTATGTATTGTAACCACCCCCACCCATATTACGTATTGCCAACATAGAAAGCTGCTGACAGGTGTCGAAACACCTGTGTCTGTAAACACAGGCAAATATTTATAAAATGGACAAATTCTGTCCATGTGCTTTGTCTGACATTTGAACTCGGTCAGGGCAGTTCCATTCACCAGGCGGACAAGCCTAAACCCAGATCACCACATGAACACCCTGACAATCAAAGACTTGTATGTGCCAGGACTATAAGCCTTGGAGTTCTGCATAATCTTGGAGTGATTAAATATGCAGCTTGGGTCCAGAGCAGCAGGGAATAGGGAATGTGTAATATGTAGTGCCGTGTTTTTCCCAGCAGGAGAATGGATGCCTGTGTTGTAAGTGAAGCGGTGAGACGTATGTTAATGTAGCTATGTACTATGGGTATGCATATAAATGAGTCAGAACACCAATAGTATAGTGGTTACAGCATCCGGCCAATGTGAATGCAGTCCCGGTTCAACTACGACTACAGCACATATAATTTTAAAGTGTAATGAATGCGTCTGTGTTGTAAAGACATTTAAATATGTAAAGGTGAACGCGTGTTTCGCGTATGTCCGTTAACTGGATGACAGATATTTTACTGGTACCGTCACAATTATAAAGCCCACGTAAGCACAAAGACTTAGTAAACATATGTAACCCACAATAAGGATATGCAAGTGTGCCTGCGTGTGTGTAATCCGCTCACAGCATAGCAAATGAATGCTGTTTTCTACACGTTATTTATATATCTATATATGGATATATATATTTGTGTATAGATATATATCCACAGACGTAAACTAAATAAATATATGAAATAAAGAATGTACAGACATATATATATATATATATATATATATATATATATATATATATATATATATACACACACACAATACATTAATTGATATATACATAACAAACATATAAACATATGTCCTTGTAGATATAACACATGTACATAAATTGGTTACGTCATAGCTATTATGGATAGACATACAGACATGCAAGAAAGGTAAATACACTGCTGCTTTCCAAACCATTGCCCTGGAAGTACCAGTGTGCCAGATCTGCAAGTTCTACTCTTTAAACATAGATATAGGTGTCCTTTGCAGGACCCCAAAAATTGATCCATTACAGGCACCGTCCTGTAATGGTTGAAGCAAAGAAAGTCACATCCGCAGCTACAATACAGCTGTACATGCAACATTAGCTTGTGCAAGGGTAATAACACATGGGTTGACAGAATGCATGACATATGTCCCGATAGGCAGAGAGTGGATAGTGCTTAGAAGTGTATTCATACTTTATTATCGCTCACATTAATTATGTCTTATGACTACTGTGGAGGGGTGTCAGGTATGGGAATCATGGGTATGCAATAATGGGCCTAGGTGCCTAAGTGTTGGGTGGCACAGATTTATTAGGTCCGCCCCATGGGAGTGATTAATATTCCTATGTGGGTATAGCACACGCCTATATCTTCCAAAAATGAAGAACCCATCTACTGGATATTGTATAAACCATTGGGGGAAGACGTAAGGACTTATATCAGTGTCATGTAAGTGATTATCACGGACGTACATGCGTACAAATAAGATGGTAACCGTACCTCTCAACCTTTCAGAATATGACATCTGGACAAAGGCATATTAAAATAAGTACAAATAGGGACTATTTTAAATATTCCTCTTACAAAGTTAGAACATTGATAGAATAATGGATAATTCATTAGAATGAATGTTTTGAGGGTTATTAATTATAAAATACTAATGTCTGTCATTATTATCTAGCCTCACAGTCCTTAATAACTTGCCACTAATTTACCAGAAAGACACAATATTATGAAAAAAGGAACAAAATTATAAGTCTAAGTTCGGGACATTTACCCAAAATGTGTACAGTTGAGAGGTATGAAGGTAACCCTGTCCTAAATAAATGTACAGAACTAGTGATATTAGGTGGACAGGTGTGAAGAAAGACGTGATGGCAAATGACAAAACATGTATAAGTCAAAAGCATGTACCTCAATAAATGTGAATGAATACTTATGCCCTGTGATAGTCAAAGTGGAAGGTTAATAGAAACAAAATAAATGTGTCCCTCAGGGTGTTATGCAGTGTCCCCGATACAGTGTTCAGTCTTCCACACTCACATGTGAGTTCTGCCACTGACGGAAAGCGCAAATACCGGCGAACACATAAGGTAGATGATAGCATAATATGTTCTGATTAGCACCTGTTGGCTTTTGTGAGGAACACAACACTCTGGGTGGGTGTGTCCTGCAAAAGGAATGTAATGGCATCTGGCCTGTGATTTCTTCTTGCGTGTAGTGATGTAATGAAATGATATATCTTGTATCAGAAACAGATACATGTTATAGGAAACAGTATTATCGACTATACTACTACAAGAAAAATCTGAAGGTATGAAAAGCGCTGAAGTAGTCAGCTTAGTATTGACCGCAGGTATGTGTTGACTTGTTAAATATCACAGCTGTATACATAGTACCTATAGGGCTGTCTCCTTTACAAATGATGAAAGTGGGTGCTGCTCTGTAGAAATGTCAGACGTAGCAGGTCAAAACATACCTACAGCCATGCATACTCCACAAATAAACATATTAGCACACAGCAAAGCTTAGGCCAGGATTCATGGAGCCTTGGCCGGCGTGTACCAGTAGAGTAAGAGTAGAACAAGGCAAGATGTCTGCCAAGCTATTCAGCAATATTCTGTATGGGCGTGTAAGACAGCCCCTAAAATGAACGTTGCACGGACAATGTTAGGATATGCAAATTACCCCATTTGTAGGTGAAAGCTATACAAATTATGTAAATTTGCGATACATGAAACAGTAAGCTGTCCGTGCAAGAGTAGAGTTATGTGCAGAAATGTACCCGAATGTTAACCGAGTTACGTTCTGCAAGTAGCTAAACGGAGCAATGTCAGCTGCAAATAAAGGATGAATTTAGTTGAAGAAGCATGCCAATGGCCAAATATAAGGCCAGTGGCATTTTTTTCCATTGGAAATTAATAAAACTCTATTTGTTCTCCCCGATATCCGGTGTTTAAGCATAGTGCAGCAGCGCGAAAATGCGCTGTCAAAACAAGAAAAATATTTAAAATATACATACAAATTGTAATTTTAGTTAAAAGTTAGTTCGCCATGCAGGTGAATGGCAATCTGAAGACAACATGGCTACTGAGTACTGGTTGCTATGTGTGGAAGCGCTCTGTCAGAGATGTAACCAAGCATTAGTAGGCAATCCGATGCACTTGAGGCTGAGGATAGTGAATCACAATTTGTCATGCCATATGGGCCAAGCCACTACAGTGTAAGAGTAGGTTAAGGGGACTATCAGAGTAGAAGATAGTTGTCATCATGAGTGTGTATGTATAAAACACTGTAATCTTATCGGAGCAGTATGTCACATGTTTGCTGTTAGTTACTCATCAGTGGAAGAGGCGTGTTATGATTTATCCTAGGTAAACTCAGGAAACTGATGGTGTACACCATGGATATCACTGAAGTTTCTTGCAAACCTGCTTACAGTGTGTTTGCGCCTGTCCGTGCCTGTAAGTCCGAGTAAGCATGTGTGCACACGTGTCAACCCGTGTGCGCGTGTTGAAGAACAAGTAAGCTAGTGTAAGAATGTTGAAGCCCGTGTAATGTTGTGTAAGCCAGTGTACCCATTTGTAAGCATATATAAATCTGTACTACACACATCACACACGTACTGCACACTCTGAAACACATGCTGCCAATACTACACACATCAGTCAAATGGCACATGGATGGATAATAAATCTTCAGAATTAACAGTGCTGTAAACTACACTACATTGTTAGTCATAGCTGCAATGCATCATGCCTACTTACATATACCTAGAAGGATATCACACTTTGTGTTAACAACATTTTAACATTTATACAGTGCTATAAAGCCACCCTGTGCATCAGCACCATGTTAGTCTGTTCCTGCATCAATGTTACACATTACAGGTGGTGGCACAGGTGTCATCATATGCACAGGGTATGGTGTTTCTTTTCCAGAGCCTGTCATTGAGCCATCCAATCAATATGTAAGTATGTGTGTGTGTGAGGGACAACAGTGTTTGCATGGCCCAATGTTGATGCAATGTGTGTGTGTATGTGTTAGCCTTAGCTGTTTGTTTTATGTGTGTGTCTGCATGTACACAGTTTCAGCATGTGTCAGCCATATACAGGAGGTTGTGGGACAGTCACAGACCATACCTGCCAGGCTGTACAGATCGCCATTACTGGCCATGGACACCCCTCCATGCATTCAACAATATTCCAGTCCTTCACCTGTCAATGTATACACATACATTCTTGGGATCTGTATCACAACCTTTGGATAAATGGGAGTCAGTAATGTTAACCTGATTTGCATAGTATTGTCAGTTAATACATAGTTATATGAGCCATACTCATCCTCCAAAGTAATGACCACTGCTGACTGTTGCCGAGATGTGCACACGACCATTTAAAGGTGCTGTACTATCATTGTTTTCAATGTTCCTTGTAATACCCAGCAAGAAAATAACTGGTCACTACACAACTATAACCCAGGATCACTACAGCACACAGTATATGCACTATCACAGAGCCATAGCAGATTTACATACATCAAAGGTGATCACATACAGATAATGCAGCACATTCAATAGTGCTAATATCCACATACATATCTATATATATCTACATTATATATATATATATATATATATATATATATATATATATATATATATATACACACACACACACACACACACACACACACACACACACACACACACACACACACGCTTGGCAGGGTTGGGATCAGAACACAGACCTAACTACCTTATCACATTACAGCATTACACATTTACAGAACGCGCTACCGTGATTACTAGATCACAGCATTCACACAGGCATACGTCTAGCTTGCTGGCATCAGCATCAAAGGCAAAGACGCCGTACGGATTCTATGGAGAGTGAATAGTGTAAAAGCAATGTACTGTTGTCATGCAGCAGGAAACTCACACACACACATATACACACACACAGATGGCAGGATTGGGATTAGAACACATACCTAACTACCATATCACACTACAGCATTATGCATTTACAGAACGCGCTACTGAGATTACTGAACACAGCACTCCCAGAGGCATACTTCTAGGTGGGTGACATCATCTGCAAAGGCAAATATGCCGATAGGGAATGTATGTGGTGTGAGGCATCTAAAAGCATTACTGTGTCCCCAGGCAGCATGAAACACACACACACTTGGCAGGGCTGGGAGTCGAACATACACCTAACTACCTTATCACACAACAGCATTACGCATTTACAGAACGCGCTACCGAGATTATTGAACACAGCATTCCCAGAGGCATACTTCTAGGTGGGTGACATCATCCACAAAGGCAATGATGCCGATAGGGAATGTATGTGGTGTGAGGCATCTAAAAGCATTACTGTGTCCCCAGGAAGCTGGAAACACACACACACACACACACACACACACACACACACACACACACACACACACACACACACACACACACACACACTTGGCAGGGCTGGGAGTCGAACATACACCTAACTACCTTATCATACTACAGCATTACGCATTTACAGAACATGCTATCGGGATTACTGAACACAGCACTCCCAGAGGCATACGTCTAGGTGGGTGACATCATCCGCAAAGGCAAGGACACCAATTGGGAATGTATAGAGAGTGAGCAGTCTGAAAGCATATTACTGTCCCAAGGTAGACGTAGACAAACACACGACAGCAGTGTGATCGGGGCAACTAAATATCTACGTAGCACTGCAACAACACTACATAGATACGGGATGCACCACAGACAGTACACCCTGCAAGACAGTCAACCAGTGTGTTCAATGTAGACATCCATCGTGACGTTGAAAATGGATATATGTTGCCTGGATGTCCAACATTGCTATACAGGATGTCAATGGCCATGCCCATACACAGAGGCACATCACCAACACAAGGTGTCACTGGCCATGCCCATACACTTAGTATCACACGTCCGTTTGGAATGTACTGTGTGTCCATCTACACAACGGCGTACTGGGCATGCTCACACAGCAGTTGCAAAGGGCCATCTTGCATGCACATGGATTCTAAACACGTAAGGGCACAGTTTGGAATGTACTGTGTGTCCAACTACACAACGGCATACTGGGCATGCTCACACACTTAGCAGTTGCAAAGGGCCATCTTGCATGCACAAGGATACTAAACACGGAAGGGCACAGTGTGGTATTACTGTCCCCACGTACATGAAGGCCACTCATGTATTGACCAGTACACACTCGGGAGCCATCACAGATGTCTGAGGTGCAGATCACAGAGGTACACACCGCAGTCTGCAATGTAGCCTCAGACATTACCATGTCATTGGACCAGCAATACACAGCCATACATCAACACAACACTGTGTGACTCATGACGAGTGGACTGTACATAGGTGTACAGCAACTGTGCAGACTATACATGTACCAACAGGGTTCCATCATGTGTTATGTATTGCAATGATACCACTGTACATAACCAGGTTGGCTCTACACATACCAGGGGCCCTGGGTCTTACACAGCTGTGACAGATGACTTTCGCTGTACACCAACGAACAAACATGTTTGGATATGTCATACATGTAATTGCAGTGGATATGTGCATGGACCACACACACAACACATATGTACATAGCATAGTTTTTGCTGTCCTCCATGCAGACAAGTGGCTACAGCAATCATACGCACGCAAATGGAAGGTGAGTCCATGGTTGTTGAATGCTAACAGTACATGAGGTAGCAATGTTGACTGAGGACACATTCCCTCTGTACTAGTTACCCATTACGCCCATCATATCATACAACAGTCCATGTGTTATGTATGTCAACACATATGTCCACCAATTGCAATGCATACAAACATGGCTACATGACAGGCATGTAGGACCAACACACATGTACAAACTGTAGTGTGTATGCAGCTACCATGCATGTGCAGTAGCTGATGTAAGTAACTCATCTGTGCCTAACTACAACATGCAGTTGCAATGCAGCCCCATCATTGACACCTGTATATGGTGACATACTGACAGTACAGTAGGATGTACATCAGGTATGGATGGATGTGTGTGTACATAAAGTGGTGATCCACCTGTGTAGATGGATGTTCGCCAGGAATGGCTCACAGGTGTGTCACACGCCATCCTAGCATTACATGTGCAAACAGTACGCTATGTTACTGTTACTTGACGGTGAAGACATAAAACCTACACAGCGGTCGGGTGTTACCGACTGTACATCACTTGACACCTCTAACACTTATATCCTCCCATAAGCATATAGCAGCACAATTGCCGGACATAGCATTGGTAAACATAATGCGGCCAATACTGCTGCATGTCTGTCAGACATATCATCATATAGCAGGTGTATCATTCACACTACTGCCATGTGTGTTTGCATGTGTGACCATATATGCCACATATGGTGGGGAATACATCCCAATTGTTACACACCCCTGTACACTGTTGTAGACATCTGTACATACTGCAGTGTGGAAAGCATGACGTAGGCAGGTGTGGTGTGCGTATCACACACATCAGCTATCCGTATGTGTATGACATTTGTGGTCTCCACAGTGTGTGTGTGTGTGTGTGTGTGTGTGTGTGTGTGTGTGTGTGTGTGTGTGTGTGTGTGTGTGTGTGTGTGTGTATGTATGGCTGTCTGGTGCATTGAGTGAGGGTTTATGCTACCATACAGAACACACAGGATCCCTAACCCCTCATTGTGATGCAGTCTACTACCCTGTTGATGTGTTGATGTCATCGGTCTCAGCCGTACTGGCTACCTGTACATGTCCTTTCTCTATGTCACGTCATGTGGGTGCACAGTACTGTGAGGGTGATGACCACATAGGCAAGTGTCCTCACCTCAACACTATGGGGTGTGCGTTATAGTGTTGTTGACCCCGTGAGTGTGGGCATGTTCCTGTAATGTGACAGGGTATTACTGTTACACAGTGAGGCCTCATGCTATCAAGTGGCCTCTAACGTTATCATTAGCCAGACCGCTGTGTACAACCCCTGCACCATGTCAACATACCTGTGATGTGACCTGGTATGGATGTCACGTCTCTAGTCACTGTAGCCTATTAAACTGCACACATGCTGCTGGATCAGTATATGTGTGGATATCTGTGGTATGTTAGACTTTCCAACAGTCCGGTTGAGGCTACGTATAGCATGCTGATATTGCCATACGTGCCTGTGAGTACTCCACAGTTACACATGGGAGACTGCAAACACTGCTACATGTAGGCACATGCAAGTAGACCATAAGGATGGAACCAGGGCATCATTACCAACATGCTGTTACTGTTGTTACCGAGACACATACTGTGAACATATAACAATGCATGCTACACCTGTAGTACATGGTATGTCTGGTGCATTTCAACAGTACACAACTAATGTAATATACACATCTCTCACTATTCTTACACAACTAATGTAATATACACTGCCCTCACTAGTCGTACACAACTAATGTAATATACACTTCTCACTATTCTGTTCACCCTGTGCATCAGACCATTTGAGCATGTCCCTGCACCGATGGTGTGGATGACAGGGATGTGGCACAGGCTTCATCATATGCACAGGGTGATAATGTTTGCCAGGGGCATAGGCTGCACCAATGGGTGACATCATGTGTGTGGGTAAGGGCCGGTGATATGATTGGACATGTCTGTTCAGTATGCATGTGGGTGTTGTGGTGCCCTACAGATGTGTTTGCTGTGGGCGTGTATGTGTGCACACAGTTCTGCCTTTTGTGAGGCCTACACAGGGGTATTATTGACAGCTCCAGATTGTACAGACCAGGTTGTACAGCTCACTGTGTCCGGCCACGGCCACGTGACCTGTGCCTGCCAGGGGTTGCACGGGCACTACAAGGCAAAGTACAGATTGGCTACTGTCTGATGACACATGTCCACTGGAACTGTGTCCCCACTGGGAACATCCAGGGCCACGTCCACATGGCCTAGTGTGTCCTTGTGTGGACAGCAGAGCACCAGCTGCACTGCTACTGCTACCGGCACTATGTGAGCGGGTATGTGAGGTGGCACGCTCATGTTGACCTGCACTAGGTGGTGTAGCTGGCCTACGTCCACGTGGCCTATGCCTCACTCCTACCAGATGTTTCAGCACAGACAGCTCACGCTCGTGGATTGCCATGCCACAGTCAAGGAGTCCGACCATGTCACCCAATCGCCTGTCCAGAACATCAGCAATCTGCTGTTGAGCATTTGCCAGTGCCTGGATGTTGTCAATTAGGGTACGGATAGCAGCCCTCTGCAGCCTCTGCCCTTCTCTGTTCTGCCATTCAGCACATGCCTGTGCCGCCATTACAGTCTGGAACATGCATCTGGTGATACCAGCTGCTGTGCTCTGTCCTGCAGGTGCATGTCTGCCAGAGGTCCTTCTACGAGCAGCACCAGCCACATGCCTGTGTGGCACATCTGCAGACATTACACTGACACCATGGTGTGGAGACACACCTTCTGTAGCCACCACACGTTCCTGTTCCACGCTAACAGACGCTGACTGCCCTTCCTCTATGGCCACTGGTGATGCGGTATGTGTTGGCAGCAGAACTGTGTGCGGGGAAGAGGGGGACATAGCTGGGATGGCAACCATTGGCACAGATTCAGCCCCTGACAACCCTGCCTGTGCCTCATGTATATGTTCATCACAGCTAGTATCTGTGTGGACACTAACATAAGATGGACCGCAGGAGGGTAACGCGCCTACATCACCTGTGAATGCAAAGAAAGACTCTAAATTACAATAGACACACACACACACACACACACACACACACACACACACACACACACACACCCAGACAGACACACACACAGACACACAGACACACACACAGACACAGACACACAGACACACACACACACACACACACACACACACACACACACACACACACACACACACACACACACACAGACACACACACACAGACACACACACACACACACACACACACACACACACACACACACACACACACACACACACACAGACACACACACACACACAGACACACACACACACACACACACACACACACACACACACACACACACACACACAAACACACACACACACACACACACACACAGACACACACCATGCATGAGATTTGACAGATGGCATCCAGCATGCCTGTGATACAGCAGATGGCATGCAGCACATACATTAATAGTGTTAGTAAGCATAACCCCTGGGGTGCACACTACAGCAAGCAGGTGTCATATCAGTAGCCATGCAGTTCACACAATCATGGTAGTATGCATGCATCCCCATGATACACCTTGTGGACCAGAACAGGATAACAGTACACATGGCTGATGTGACCTTGACATGTAATCAATCTGCTGATGTGTGCATTAACATGCATACATGTCTGACACAATGGTGTCCTGACACATGTACAGCGTCGTAATGGGCATCACATTGCGGTGTTGTCTGCATGCCCTACAGATAGAATGCATGTTTAGCAAATGTGCATGTGCATGGAAGGGTAGTGTGAGCCATCTACATTGTTCCACAGTGTGAAGTACAGACACTGTGCCATTGCATAGCATCATGAGGCGTCTATATTGCTATACAGTGCATAATATGTACACATTGCATAGCTATAATCGCATGCATACCCATGACATAACTGTGGATTGTGACCCACCAGGCTGAGGTGTACACACACCAAACCATGCCGTGTCATGTGACAGGTCACTGCAGGACCTACAGATGGCACCCCTGCACAACAACTACAGAGTCTTAGCTGCCTGGCAACCATGTCCACACATAGCGGACTTGTCAATTCACCATGTCCCACATGACATTGATGTACCACACACATGAGGTGCACAGCTATCAGTGATGTCCTACAGCAGCAAGGGAAATGTACTGTATCTGTGGCCTGATGTGGTGTCAATGTCTTTGGAAGCTATAGAGGTGACTATTGTCATGTTATGACACAGGCGTGATGTTCAACACATCTTATAGAGTAGACATCAGTGACACCTCCACTAGCTGTGCACAGGCTTTTAGGATGTCCAGTGTATCACATCAACTGTATAATCGGTCAGCTAAGGCTATAATTGGACCATGTGTGGACAATGTGAAACAGGGTGTTTACACATCATATCTACTGTGTGGCTACGTATCTCTGACCATCCCCCATGGCTATGTGTGCACATGTGTTGGTCAAATGTGTGTGATGGCCGTCTATCACACATGTCTGTGTTGTCCCATATGACATACACCCATAGATGTCAGATATGTCACCATCCACAGGGCTATGCAGACAACAGGTTGTATGTGTGGTATGTGGGGTATGGGTTATGGGATAGTGTGACATTATTGCAGCCAATACACTATGTGTCCAGGACATGTCAGATGGCACATCACAATGTGTGCACCCATTGCAGGGGCATATAACACAATGGTGACTCCTGTGGGCTGCCCATATCACATCTCACTTTGTGGTACTGTTTGCGTACCACACATGTTGTTCCAATGTATAGTACATAAGCCTCCATTGTAGAACACTTCCACCATTGTATGCACAGCTGACCACACATGTAGCAATGACAAATACCGTGGTTTCATGTCGATGTATGTATATATTGCACATGGGTGGCCTGTGTGAATGATGGGTCATGCGACTTGTATATCGTGAATAGAACGAACATCAAGTGTACAAGTGTTAACTGGCCACATAGCGAATAGATCTATGCTTTAACATGCCTGATACTGATAACAGTCTCACCTGCAATGGACTCATGTCTGTGCGGCACGCCAGAGGTACCTGTATAGAGGTGACACAGCAGTATGAACATTATCCATGACTGTATGACAGCCACAGGGTGCACTATGCATGTTAACACAGTCGCCTGTACAATAGCATATAGCATGCACATGTGTGCATACACAGGGTAGCATACTGTAGTATGCAGCATGTGTGTCCACATACCATGCATATGTTGTTACATTACATAATGTACAGTGACACATGCACTTAAATGGGATATAGTAGCCATATGTGCAGTACTGACTTACCAGGAAACTCCATGCTCATTGGTTGGGAGACACCCACCTCCACGATGGCAGCTAGTGTTTGTGGATGCTGTTTTGAGGGTTTCCCCAGACTGGCCAGTAGCTCCTCAGTGTGTGTGAGTGGGGGCTGGGTTGGCGGCTCACCACCTGTTCCACCTTGTTCCCTGGCCATTGCAGTGGCACGCTGTTTTGCATGTCATATCAAGTCCGTGCAGTGTCTGTGCACCTGTTGGTAGGTGCGGTTATGGCCACCCACATCGTTCACCCTCCTGCGAAGATCCTGCCACAGGTTGTCCTGCTGCTGGGCATGCTGTGGCACATGGCTGAAAAACATCTCATAGTTCTCATGGAGGTACGGGATGAGGACATCATCCTCCTGGCGGCTGTATGCTGGAAGGCGTGTACGAGGCATTATCTGTAAGACATAATGATGGTGACAGGTCACAGTTTCAGAGATATACAGAGGTACTGCTGCACATACATTTCTATGACATCTAGTACATCTGCACAGTTATCTTTGCAAATCATCATGACACTGACATGACTGGCATGTTTGTGTCACACACATGTAACACCCGTTATGCATTGGATATCATCACCATATATGTGTGTCACCTCATTACAGTGTTCATACTCCATGTGAATGCTGTCTTGATGTGGGCATGTCTGTTTGCCTGCACTGGTGTTCTTACCTATCTGCACATGCCTGGATGTGTCCACGGTAATGCTGTTGACCTTGATGCTGTGTATATGTCACATATCAACACAGACACAGCCTTAATGGACTTGAGCAGTGACAATGCACACATAGCATGGAAACCTGTACATGCATGTGTTTTGCCATATACATCTACACAGCACTGTACAGCTGTTCAACATCCTGCCACTGATCACCTGTGTTGCACATGTGATAGACATGGGACAATGGCTAGTCGGACGTCATTCGCAGGGATAGTTATCAACTATAGCATGTACAGGCAAGGTTTCCTAGCTGTATCCGACAGCCATTATGCCACCGCGAGGTGCATCAGTGCCACATTACTGATCCAGACAGGTGATACTACATCTACCATGCGGCCACCACACCATGTATGACAGGGATGACATGTGCAGCTTTGATGGCCAGGGTTGCATGGTATGGTGGGAGTATGTCACATGTATGGCACAGGGATCTGTCCAGCATGTGGCGATCCTAGTATTAGGACGGTGGCTGTCCATGACGTATGTCTTTCAGATCAGGATATGGACATGCAGCATGTCCAACATCATAGTGTAGCAAATGTCTTTATGCAAGGTAGACAGCATGCTGCATAGTAGAGGTGAGGATTATGAAGGCTGGTATCGCCCATCTACGCATGGCCATTACCCCTTAAAGGTGATATGTGATCCAATATTGGTCACCCAAGTGCTGTGTATGCCTGTCCAATGATCTCCGTGCTCATGGATGGCACCCTGTCATGACATGGTTACCTCGTATGACTACCTAAGGAGCCTCGAGACATCACCAAGTCAGGGAGGTGTACTGCACAGCACCATCCCTTACACAGTGTCCATAATGTTGACCACAGCCTAGGTAGTAGTTAATGGGTACAGGGATGTTCACCTAGCAGTGACAATGCTGATATCATCCATCAGAATGTGCACATATGTCACACACCTCACCCACACAGCCCATTCTGTATGTTGTTCACAACACTGAGACAGCTATTGCTCATAGGTCATGGTTTACATCCTTACATACACAGATACCTGACATTTGTCTGTGTGGTATGGGCTACAATGAGGGTGGAGTACAACACATTAACCCTGTTTTACTGTAGCTGGCACTGGTTTGATATGCACATGTCACTCTGGCACCTTTTGTAGTTGTGAGTCTGTCAACAGGCCACTGGTAGAACACTCCTGTGACATACAAAGGTATTTGTAATCAAACATCTGTACTGTCTTGTACATCTGTACTGCTAACATCTACATTGATAATGGTTCATGGACATGCAGACCATACTTATCAGGACTATAATGCGGTGCCACCAATTATGACTATCGTCACCACTTGTGGGTTGATATTATCCAACACCCTATCTGTATTGTATGTTCATGCTCAGCAGTTGTTCAGAACTTGTGAGCATGTCATGAGCTACTGATTAATATAGCACCCATTCCACACCATTTCTCACAGGTACACTGTCTGTCCTCACATTTCCAGCTTGCTTACAGTACAACAGCTGTTGTACACACATAACTCACATATCCTGTGAGACATGGTTGTATATACAGGCATGTCCAACTGTCACGTACCAGTGCTATTGCCTGTCTATATGATGGATATGTCATACATGTGGCAATAGAGCAATTGTCTCATGGACACAGTCAATGCTCACCTCCCAACATATGATACTACAACCTGTGGGGAATGCACATATGCAGCCCTGCTGGGGCTAATGCTGTCACCAACCCTGACTGCACCTGACAGTCATGTGGGGATGTGTAACATTCGCAACACACCCCACTCATCACATAGTCTCACATGATCTCCACCACAGGCCACACATACGAGGACAACTTGTGCAGTACCTCTCCATACTCTGTGTAGGCACCAAAGGCAGCCCCTTTCACCAAACACAACAACACCAACTTATAGCCCACATACTCATGTGTGCCCATCACATATAGCCAATAGGGTATTATAACATACACAACACACCAGTCATTGGTGACTCTGCAGGTGGTCACACTGCTGTTCCACTCAGCAGGCTACACAAGGCGATAGTCACTTACATCTTGCTGTCGGGTAACTGGTTCTGCAACATAACCTATGCATCCATGCCACACCTCACCAGGTACAATGTGACTGTCATTCTCCATGTTAGTGTGACAGCCCTGAGATGCAACTTCACAGACTACGTGCGCAGGGACATGCAATAGCTCACCAGTCTTGTAGCCCTGAAGGTGTGGGCCAAGCCATGGGGAGCATTATGCATTCATCCAGACCTGATACCACTGTACAACGACTGACTGTGTTACATCAACAGTTGCCTATGCTTCTGCTGTCATTCCACAGGCATGTGGTATCTGTCCGCTTTGACTGACCTGGTCAAACAACACGATGCTTTAGCACAGATGACCTGCACCTGTCAACCCTGGGAGTACAGACCACATGTAAGGCTCTTGCTGCTTCTATACTGCCTGTCTTGCACAGTTTCCAATAACAGTCACCACCAGAATGGGAACTGGCAAGCAAAACATGGGGTCATGTGATGCAATGCTTGACATCTTCCTCTGTGACGCACGCAGGCAAGGCACACCTTATAAAGCACTACTTCAATATCTCTGCAGTGACTAGGACCTGCCTCTAGGCTCTGCAGAGCACACCTGCAATGACAGGTTATAGACAGACCATACCTTTCAGGTACGTACCTGGACTGGCACACCCACAGCTGAGGTGTTCCCATATTCCTCTATGTTGTACACACATCCTGGCTAGTTACTTAGCACAATTCAGCAGAGGTGCTCCACGTGCAACTAACTGTGTCCAGAACCGCTATACACATTGTAACAAGCTACGGATTCAACAACATACCCCACGGTTACCAGACCTCATTTGTTGGTGTACTGGACAGTAGGGCTCAGACAGCTACTACTGATGTGAGACTGACACTACCCCACACTTTACTGGGATAGCCACTCATGTACCGACACATTAGGCCAATGCTGTCTGTGAGTCATAACCTCCACTCGGCTGGATCAACCCATACACACCACCTCCAAGACCAACATTATCCTTGACATGAACACTACCAACATGTGACTGGTGTTCCACACCTGGGGTTATCCCCTCATTGGTGGATTCCAAACATATGCTAATCACCCTTGTTAGCCACATCCCGGCACCACATCCTTCATGGCATACACAGTACATGAGTACTACAACACCTACTACAGACGTCTTATGACAGTGGTAGTTAACGTCATGACACCCGTGCAGACGGACAATGCACATACAAATGCTGAAACATACCCCAATGCACTTCATTAGCACATACATGACTGCATGGATCATGCTATTCCACAAAGAGCCATGATGCTACCCACCAGATAACAGATGCCACTCTGGGGGTCAAGTTCCATTGACATAATTTACAACAACAGGTGGAGGCTGTTGCACAGTGGTGTACAATTCCATGGGTGGGGTAGCTCACTGGTCAGCCTTGGTAGGGCCACGGGATCCCTCATCACATACTCCAAAACTAGCTACATAAACATTACTGCGACACATTCCGGGGTGTACCACAAGGCATTATGATGGTATGTCAGTAGTCAATGGCAATACCCACATCTGCTCTCACATACAACAGTCACTCAGGAACATTACAGAAACAGGTGATGTTGGCAACATGCTGGCAGATGGATTCAATGCTAACATTACACCCTTTCACTCACTACAGGGCCACAATCCATGCAGGAACATTGCGGTGTCCCTGTGGTCACACCTACACAGTACTGACCTGCACTCTATATGTCCTGGGACACTGGCCCCATGTCACCTTCCAAAATCCCAGGCTGTGATGTCCACAAACCTCTGAACAACATGTCTCCCCACTAGGCCACCATATTCAGTAATAGCCTTGTATCAGACATTGTGGGCCCTGAATGGCACACAGCAACAGTTATCACACTTCACACAGGTGGCACCACAATGCATGAGTGGGACTATTGCCCTACACACCTGACTGGATGTTCTGTACGGCTATGGGGCACATCATCATGGACATCATTCACAGAGACATTGTTGGGCTCCGGTCCTTTAATACCACCTGGGTTGGAATCGTTAGGGCCAGAGCATGGCTCCTACACCTGATGGACTCCTTTCATACAGTTACCAGGGTAGTTGATGACGGTACAGGGGTCCACACAGCCTACATTGTCCTCTCATTGCCTTTCAGCACCGTTCTCCATTCTGGTATTGACAACATACACATCCACCTGCACATCATACCCTATATCTCAGGATGTTATGCAACATGGCTCATGGACAGGACACACACAATGAGGGTAGCATACCATAGTACCTACTGCATTTCAGTTACACTTAGCATACCACAGTCCTCAGTCATAGGGCCCCTCATGTTCGGTATATGCTTCCCTGAGGTACAGGCCAGCACAGAGGGACTTTCCCTGCATAGCTTTACAAACCACTGCATACAAAGTGCCATGATTGATCCACCAGCTGATACTGACTCCATCCATATGGGTGTCACTGTGATGGATACCTGATATGAATATCATGGCCTCAAGCTGCATGACACAAGGTGCATGAACATCACCTTTGCATTACACCATTCACCCACTGACTATCACATAGGTGGTAGTCCCCTACATACATGTCACATTGTACGTGTCCATAGTACACACGTATGTCGCACCCACTCCTGTGATTACCATATTGCCACTGTGGCATCAATATCCTTCTACGTGGCCACACTTATCTGTACTGGGTGTGTAACTGGTACATAAGCACCCATTGTACCTCTGAACTCCAGACTTCTACACACATTCAAGGGTACAACACCCCATTTAGGGTGTACCTTACACAACAGCTACAGCTTTACATACCACAACATTAACACTCCATGACATTTATTGAGTTCCGACAGTTAAAGTATGCAGCTGAACTACGGACACCAAGTCTGTACACATTTGCATACTACATACTCAAGGGTGACCTCTGCTGAACAGACAGGGCCCATGTCCACAACAATATAAATGGATATACTCCACATACTCGACATAAGCAAAAGCCACTGTGAGCAACATGCTCATGGATATGTGCACACATGCAGCAATGAGTGGGATGTGCTTGAGGGTTACATTCCCAAACCAGACACTCACCATGATTTGCAACATGATTCCTATGTGCATCACGCAGGGACACTCAGTAGCACCGTTCATACGATACCTCACTTGGTGGATGGGAGACACATGTACGCCAGGGATCATTGCAGTGGCTGTACTGTGCAGAGGTGCAGGTAACACATGGCCCTGCTGTTCACAGGACACTGCCCTAGAGAGGTGCCACTGGTGTGAACACTTTAGATGTGCTTACACATAGACTTGCCAGACTGCATAGTACCCCACTATGAACCTGTGAAGCTATTACATGTCCTTTGTGCATGGTTACTTGGTAGCCCTTCTATTTAGATTAGCTATCATGCTATTACAATGACCCATGACTACAAGCCATATGTATCCTGTTATTGTACATGCCAATAGATGATACCTTTGGTATGCATGATATGCCTGTTATGCTGTGTAGGATATCTGACATATCTACCTACAATACTATACATTACACATATTTTACAGAGTATCCCATAATGCAAAGCATACTTGCACAGCGGGACCACCTTAGACATGTCATTGTCATTATATGCCCATACACATGCCTACTATGACAGTATATCAACATATACTATCCCCTGCTATGGCACGTACTTGTTGGACATACCCTACCACTGATGGTGGGTGGTATGGAATTGTTCTGTTTAAAGCCCTCATGTAGCATCCCTTGCAGTGTCTGTGATGTTTACCTTGTGGCCCACTGCTGGACGCACAATTTCTACAAGCGATAGTATGCTCAGCAAGACATTACTACATAAATACCTTTTCCCACTTTATGCATTGCGGACACTTTTAATTAATGCAAACCAGGCTATACATACACTAACATAATTAATACAAAACATGCTATACATACACTTACATCGAGTGTTCTACATACCTTGTTATCGTTCTGGACTTTCGTCTCTCTTACACTGTTTAAACAGTTATATGGTATGAGCATACGGTTTGAATGTCTGGCAAGTCATCCTTATATACGTCGATACCTGTAACATGTGGTTTCCTGCCGGCAATTGGTGTTCCTGAGTGACTAATTACTTGCACATCAGCTGTGCAGCTACTCCATTCACCAGTTACGTGACAACAGTGGGGTATAATTGAATTCTCCACTTGGGCATTGCCCATTTGCCCTACCTTCGGGGAGACGGCCTGTATTGTGTTTTGTTGTGTGTAATTGCAACTGCTATGTGTAGAGACAAGTATAGTTTGGATTTATACCCCCTGTGGATTGTGTGTGACGGCTGGAGTATGTGGTTCAACATGTGGGTGTACCTGTCATCCCAACCGTCTGATAACGGACTATTGCAAAAAAAACCTGTAACATCGCTGCTTGTTCCATTATACAATGGCTACAATTTTGCATGGCACCTTTAACTGTGTCTCTCACACGGTATGTTAACAGTTCTGCAGATGTAATTGACTGTCTGGATGTTTGTGCTGTAATTACAATCTGTATTGCTATAGTTTCTAGTGTGGGGATGTCGGTGGGTGTACGTAGCATATACAGGTTTGTGGGGCTTGCATTTCTACATATTCCATATATATATGTGTGTGGGCTCCTTCCCGAATTAAAGAGCTATCAGTTAGTAGACTTATGTTATGGGATTTTACATTGGACCGTTGTTAATTGGTTTCTATATAGTATGCAGGTGAGGTTGATACTTCCATACCTCCGGAATTGCAGCGATATGTAAAGGGATATTTCTAAATGACAGCTATCCCGTGTATTTCTGTCCCAGATATTTGCAGTCATTGCAGTTGTGTTGGTGACAGAACCTCTTTGCCATGGGTTGCCACCTTTTCATATGGCCATTGTTGGACACTTGCGGGACACACAGCGGTGTTTACAGGCCGACACATAGTCACGGTCAGTACACAGGATAGCACATAGTTTTATCCTCAATACATACCTATTGTTGTGGGACTTTGGCTACTTATCACATTGCATGTAACATTTACGTTTCTTACATACAGGCATAACTATTTCATGCAACTATTTACATAATATATGGGACATAATAATGTCCTACAATCTTGGACAGTTGCCCTTTGTAATGTTTTATGTCAGGACACACCTGCCCAGGGAGGGTCTGTCCCTCATAATGTGGGACAGGTGATAACTGTATGCCTACGGCTAGCTATACCCACACCTACCGTAATGATCTACCTCCGAGTTGACACTAACAGACACACGATGCGGACACACACACACACACACACACACACACACACACACACACACACACACACACACACACACACACACACACACACATTACAGTAACACAGAAATGCACAACGCACCCTCAATACACACATACACAGACTACGGCACTCACAAACAAAGTTGAACACAGTACCTACGTGGTCCGCAACACCAGCAGTGGCAACTAAATATCCCTTCATATCATCATACTATTACTTGCGGTTCTACTGTTCCAGTACAGTATTCTTTCAGTCTTTCAGCCTCATGGTTACGCGTGTCAGTATGTGACACATTCCTAGTTGGCGGTATCCTATTTATTTGTACCTCTAAGGTGTTATGAATGTCGTTGACCTATCTATATATTAGCAGATATCGGTGAATCTGTATATATCAACATATATCACTCTATCGCCCTTTCTATCTGTATTATATATATATGTGTATATATATATATACATATATATATATATATATATATATATATATATATATATATATATATATATATATATATCTGACAGGGAAAGTGACAGGCAAGCTACACCTTTCATTGTGTACTTGTCGGTGTATACTGTTTCCTGGACTCCGCACATTTGTGTCTGTGCCTGTCACATTACACACCTACCATAGGTTAGGGTTACCACCTGTCCCACTTTGCGAGGGACAGTCCCTCTTTGGGCAGTTGTATCCTGCAAAATATTTGTAAACATGGCAAATGTCCTGAGATTTTAGGACAAACTTATTTCCTATAGTTTATGTAATAGTTACATAAAACAGTTATTCGGTATCTGAACCACCTATATGCTATAAGAAACAGAATAAGTAACTGAAACATTACAAGAATAAGCTTTTATCTAGGCAAAACAGTGAAGTTCTGATTTTCGTGCTGGCTGGGTGTATGTGTCGGCCTGCAGACATCTGACGTATGTCCCACATTGGTCATTTGAAGAGGTGGCAACCCTACCGTAGGTACATCTTGGTTAGCAATAGTGTTAGGTGATTGTATACATGATTGCGTGTTCTACTCCTGGCAGTGGTCGTTTTACCCTTCAGAGCAGGCACTATAAGTACAGGTGTGAATAATGCTGGTTTCACCTGTTCTGGACATCATTGACCATGATCTATGCGATATTCGGAGAAGCTTAGCCCTGTTTCACGCATATCCGTATAGTCATATTTAAACATCGCTTACCAGTAGTGGGCAACACATATTCCTGCTAACATGTGCTAAACATGATCTGATGACCTGCATCTGACCTGCGTTACTCGTGCCTTCAGGATTACTTTACATCCCTTGCAGGACGTGGGACCGGAACCATGCACGACGGTCACTGCACTTAACACTTGGACATCTGGGATTTGTACACGTGTTATGTCATATTGTATGTGGAGTATACTATGGCTGTTACTCCATACTGCACTCACATGGGTAACTCAGTTAGTTTACATATTGATGAGTCCAGTTAATGGTATGTCCATGTGATGTTTACTGGATGTGCTCTGGCATTGGGTATGTATATCACAGTGAGCCACACACAATACTGTGCTACACCTTCAAACAACCATAAGTGGAGCATGCTGGGATGATGAATACCTGACATGGGTACACTCCATGCCTTGACACAACATGCATGATTACATTATGTGGAGCCCCTCATTAACGCAGCAGGGAATCCATGCTGAGTGTGTGCAGATCAGTGTTTACACACATGTGCTCCCGCAATTTCCTCTGCTCCACTAAGCGACAGTCGGTAACTCGATGTTGTGGTGACAGCAGACACTGTTTGCCCCATTTGGTGTATGGCCTCTGACAATCGAGCGTGCACCTACCAATGTACCTGGGAACCTATACACACAGCACCAACATATGCTGATAGGCGCATGTACTGTTCAGGTGTTGACATTCCATATTCCAATAGCTGTTGTGTGTACAATGTTTGAGGGCTGCCTATGTAGGATTCACACAGTGGGCCACCTATACATTACAATTTACAGGTGGTCGTGTTTGTGTGGCATCCATTTTACTGTGTGTGCAGTTGGAGAGGTGTGTCAGTCCATAGGGGCCTACACTGTCAGCGTATGTGCTATACATTTCCTCATTGCCAAGGCTTAAGCATATTGGGCACGCCTCCATCTGCCTACTGGTGCTGGCACAGTGTGTTAGTGGTCTGAATCCCTCTGTGCCTGTGATGGTCTTGGCAATGGCGGTGGGCTATGAAGGCCTTTACCATTTTGTCCCTGCTGCAGCTGTTTCCGCAGGATCATATTATGTAGCATGGCACATACTATGAAGATGTGGGTACATGTGCCTGGAGAGTACTGCAAGTCTCCACCAGATGTGTCCAAACACCGGACCCGTGATTTCAGCATCCCGAACACACACTCTATGATGATTCTGGTTTGTGCATGTGCCTCATTATGGCGTTCTTGCATGGGTGTGTGTGCATTTCTGATGGGAGTCATCATCCACAGCTCCAGTGCATAGCCAGCATCCCTCACAAGGTGGCCATGTGGGATGTCCCCCCTGACAAATACCTGATACAGCTGTGAGGCATGCCAGATATGGGAGTCATGGTAGCTTCCAAGGCTGCCAGCACACACATCCATGATAATGCCCTGGGCATTGCACACGACCTGGCAGTTGATGGAGTGGAATCCCTTGCAGTTTATGTAGCACCTACCATGCTCACGGGGTGGTGACTTGATATGTATGTGCATGCCGTCTGTCGCGCCCAGTACCTTCGGGTAGTGTGCGGAATGGTGGAAATGATGCATATTGCTGGCCAACTCCTCTTGAGTTCGGGGGAAGTATATATGCTTGGCATGTGGTAACATGGCATCCAGGAACTGGTGTAGTACCCTGGATGCTGATGCCTGTGAGATCCCCATTATATCTCCAGATGGCCTTTGAAATGTATCTGTGGCTAGTATTCGCAAGCTTACACATATCTTCGTGTCCACTGGGATGGGTTCCCCTCTGTTGTTTCTGGTTCTCAGGCTTGGCCAGCACAGCTCCACTATTTGCTGTAAGATGTCCCTGTCCACCCTGTAATGCTCTACTATCTCCAGATCATGTAGCCACTGGTAGGTTACCCTTGGTCTGAACACTCTTCTCCTTCTCCGGGGCCTGCAGTGGTTGTCGGCATCATCCTCCACAACACTGTCAGTCTCTAACACATGCTGATGAATTACAGCTATGACAGCTCCCAACCTGTACATTTTAAAAGTTCCCCTTGTGTTTACACCTATAGTGCAGTGTTTGGGAATACACAGGTGTGTGTAGGGTGCTTTCACACTTTATACTATTGTGCTGTGAACACCGATGATGTCATAAGGTGTGTATGTACGATCGTAGCTACAGGGAATCTTATGTGTTTTACTACCGGAACTACTATTGTGGTGCCTTTGGTGTTGAATTACATTTGGCTGCTGTGGATTACCTCTTGACCTTCCCTTTACATTTCTGCACATTTCACCTACCATTTTCTGGCATGCATCCAGCAGCCTGCTTTCATTTGTACTTTCCTAGACCTGGCTTATCTTGCATAATGTGATCTATTGCCGGTCTACTGTAGGCTTGTTTTGCTCTGCTATGACAGATCTCCTATCTTTGCAATCCAATACCTCCCCTCCTTTTTTTGCAATCCAATGCCTCCCCTATCCTGTTTTGCAGGTTTCTGCGAGCAGACTTGTCAGCTGCCGTCGATTGCCCGCCATGAGTTGATTGGTGTTAATTGCTCAGTAGTACTCCAATTACCCTACTTTGGCATTTCCTTCTTTTCTTCCCCTGACCTTCCTGTTTGTGCTATTGTTCGCGGCGCATGCATCTGCTTACCGGGTTTCGGGCACATTTTCATCCCCGTACACATGTGCATTCGGGCACCATATGTGCTCTCAGCTAAACGATTCTATACCTTCCTCCCCACCCGTGTCCTGCAGCTTTGCTTAGCAATGGACAGGCCACATTTGCATTGCTCCAATGTGCTTACTGCTATGGTGGCACACCCCTCTGCTGATGTCATGAATCTCCTCTGAGCCACTCCTCGGTGTTATAGTGCTGCGCCGTATGGTACATCCTTCATCTGGCGGGATGTTTGCGATTCAGTATTACCTGCCTCATTTGCATGGCATTGACTACTAATTCATAGTTACCGTGCCGAACACTGTCGCAGGCCCTTAGCAACCCTTGTACCTCGGTTGTGGTGTACCATGCCTACCATTGCGTATTATGGTGAAATCCTGATTTGTATTACATTGTGATTTTATGACATTTGTATATATTTTCTTTGTGTTCCTGTTTGTGCACTCATGCCCTGCAGTTGTACTGTGTGTTACTGTGGACATGACATTAAATGTTGTTTTTTAGGTGTTGTGCATCTTTTCTTATGCCATTGGCTGTGTATTTAGCCATTGGCATGTGTTAACTTTGTAATACATGAGTCTGGTCTGCTTCCATAGCTCCGATGTTCTGTCTGGGAAAATGTAAACCGTGTTTTTTGGTTTACATTTCTGTGGGCTTACGCTATGCCTGCACCACTTCATGAATCGCTATATGCCATCATTTGCATGGTGCGACACTGCGCATGGGGTGATTAGCATACCTATGCTGAGGGCTGTGCAGTTCTGGCGTATGCCGGTAGTGCACGTGGAATTGGATCGTACCTGAATCGCTCGACGGCCATATTTGGTGTTATTCCGCCTTCGCCTGGCGCAAGCTTCATGAATCCCGGGGTTGGTGTGTGTGTGTGTGTGTGTGTGTGTATATCTATATATATATATATATATATATATATATATATATATATATATATATATATATATATATATATATATATATATATATATATATATATATATATATATATATATATATTTTTTTTTTTTTTTTTTTTTTTTTTTTTTACTTTTTGGTCATTTAAATCATTATCAATCAGCCAAAGAGAATTAGAATATTTAGCAAATAAATCCGGAAAAGGTTTATGCTAAATAAGATTGTCCACAGTTAATATTTATTCATTAACCTGTTTTTCAAGCAAAATAATGTGTCTCTCATAAAAGACATTCAGCGTCTTTGTAAACATTTTAGAAGCAGTGACTTATTTTACGCCATTGGATCATAAGAGTAGAATCAGTACCACTTACTGCTGGTCCAGTTAGTATGCAAAGAACCCTTGACATCATTTTACCTTGTAGGTAGGCTTTAAGGTACTGCATACTGAAAATGTAGAGCATAGCTTTTTGGTGAGAGAAAGTTAAAATTGTACATGCTGACTGAATCCACATGGACTCCATAGTTCCATTCCTCCTTTCGGTTGTTGCAGAAATTGAACTTCCAGCTAAGGGCTTCCCAGTTGCAATAAGCAGACAAAATCATTTACATCCAATGTCAAAGAAGTCAGGAACTATTTTCATTGCATGAAGACTGAAACTGTCCAGTAGCCTCAGCAAAAGAAGAAATGTATAAATATCCGAGTGATTTATACCATGCAAACAGACAGACAGTCAAAATACATGCTCGGGAAACACCTCCCATGCTTCATGACCAAATAACAAACAAATAAAAAGGAGATAGCAGCAGAAAATAGGCAGATGATTTTTTTGGGTTCTTTTGTGCCAAATTGCAGGCAGACCCAGACCAGTTTTGCTAGTCATTCATCAGTGAGAAAACAAATTAGTATAAGCAAATGAACATTAAAAATAAAAAAAATCATTTAAAAATAAAAAAGTCATATGATTCAAGTACACCAATAACCAGAAATGCATCTGATATAATTTCCTGCTTGAAAACAATGTCAACAAAACGTAACATTAATAAAATGATAAACTACTAAAACAATCTATAACCAAATTATATACATAAAACTGAAATAACTCAATCTATAGTGACATGGTATGCAGCTATGTCATATATGCTGTAAAACATATACATGATATAATTATCATCTCATATATTCTCATTAAGCCCTATTAAAGCAGAAGTACAAAAAATCCAAAAATCTTTTAATTTAGAGTCCCCATATCTTTGGGGAATGTAATTAATTCCCATTAAAAACAAAAAGTGTTGGGTGTTGGCATACTGATTAAGGGGCTTATCTCACAGGCACACTTTAAACGGTTTGATGTGGAACATTTTTCACTATCTGGTTAATGGCTAGGTGTGTAATATTCTTCAGGCTGATAGCCTAGTATTTACCTATGAACAGCCTGAGAGTGTGTCCTAGTATGTATTAACAGGCACTTCTTGGTGACATCTTATGTCACTCATGTGAAGAACTATCCTTTCCTTAAACATCCTAGAAGTGTGTCCCATGTAAAAAGTAGTAGTATATGTTTTGGCATGGTAGTAGTATTTTTGTCATACAGCAGAGCATCAATAAACATTGGCATAAATGGCTTAGTAACAATGTTTTGTCCTCACAATTGACTGGATGTTGTACATTTGCCTATAAGAGCAGTAGAAATTTAAAATACATATTTTCATCCTACAGTAAACATTCTGGTAAAAACATAGGGTACGTTACATGGGGTGGTTGCTCCTCTTATAGCCCTTTAGAAAATTGTGCATTTTTTACCACCAGAGACCCCACCAAGATTTTTAATATTTGGGGCACTATTCGTGGCAACACAGTTGGAGTGGTAGATATGACTACACATGTATGAGGCCCATTTTACATAGGCTGTGCTTCTATGATGGCACAGGTATCAATTTGGCACATGCAAACGCACACACACACACACACACACACACACACACACACACACACACACACACACACACACACACACACACACACACATCTACATTCACCAACATTCACTCAGCATAGTACTTCCCCCACTTGCTCTAAGTGAAGGACACATAAACACAAACACACACAATCACACACACACACACACACACACACACAATCACACACACACACACAGTCACACACACACACACACACACACACACACACACACACACACACACACACACACACACACACACACACACACACCTCTTGTCACTGCTTTTACAGAAGGTCCATGATTCTGCTTTTCCTTTTGCCCTGTGCCTCATGAAACTTTTGATTTTCTGGATTTTAGTCAGTCAATAATTTCCAGAAAAAAATTGAAGGAATAATGATTAAAATATAACTGCCTTGTTTTCCAAATATTACTAAACATAATGAAAAAAAAAATCTCCTAATTATGTTTCATTGGGAAATCTGGTCACAATATCAATCAAAGAAATCAGTGGTTAGTCTGAAATCATGGTGTGTGTTCTTGACCACTGTTTGATGAGGTATGCTAATTGATTTTGTATGGATGCTTCCACTGTGAATTGAAAGTGGATATGAGTCTTGCATTGCTGGCATGGTTACACTGAATCTATGTTTCATTTCTGGACTTTGAAAACTACATAATTAATTCTCTTTTTCATTATTATTTAGGTCCCTATTTTTGAGAGGGCAGGAGAAATTTATCATGACCTTTAAAGCAGAAAATCATACTTAAGCACAGAAAGCAAATGTAAGCCTTAGTTAAGATATAGTTATTAAACAGGGGCTGAAAATGTTAAGCATGTCATAGAAGTTTGATATAGTTTTCATTCTTTTTTTTTTTTTGCTTTGGCCAGGGATTAAAGCAGATCTATTTATCAGTTGTAATATGAAAGTTTATATTTTTCATAGGTCATTGAGTATGGGAGAATACTTAATACTGTAAGTAAAATTAATAAAATGGTCATATGTTAATTGACTAAGTGAGGTACATGCCAGTACTTAGTTGGCATACTCCAAATGGACAACAGTGAAAGCTGTTGTTTAATTTAGCATGAGAGATTAAAGACCAAATATATGAGATGTAAATAAACTAGATGAGAGATTAGAAGATGACTGAGAGGCCCAGCACATGCCATTCAGAGATAGTGGGTGAGATATTTGATGCTCTATTATCTGAGAATGGTGGTAGTGGTTCTATTGGTAAGGATGCATTGCCCTAATGATGTTGTGCCTTACTGTATTTGTAACTGATTACTCGGTTAAATCTGATAATGTTTGTATGATTAGATTGGGCTGCATATGCTTAATTATGCACTTTTAAAATAATGACCAATTGAGGATGACTGGAAATAAGTAAGCATGTTTTCTATATATTGTTATCCAGTTTATATGCAGCTTAATAAGTGTCATGTTTTGCAGCTTGATCTGGATGTTTCTAGAGAAGTCTTACCTTCCTTTGTTGTAGTTTACACAAAGGACTATAATGCATGCAGTTTAAAAATAATGTTTCTTTGTGATAATGCTTTCTTTTAAAAAAATGTCATCCATAATATCTATAACTATGGAAATTGGTTGCTGTATTTTGTAATCGAACTTCATAATTATACTTTTAGTGTCATTTAGTTCTTGTCATTTCTATTGATTTGCTTTATTTTACAGATATTAATGGCTTAGTCATTTCCTTTACCTTGTACAGCAATTTTCAATAACCCTTGTCCTTCCATTTTTCATATATTAAGCTTCAGGCAGGATCAACATCTGTGACCCATGTTCCCATCTCCCATATGCATTATTGATATATATATAAGTATATACACATATATATTTTAGGAAATTTTTAGGTTGGTTGTTTTTAATATTATACTATATGTATTGTGTTTTTTAACTGATATGTGCGAGTGGGACTGAGCTTTAAATGTTTACTTAATTGTTTGGTGATGTCATGAGCAATTTCTGTAATTGATCGGAGTAGATGAAATGAGTAATGGTATTTAACATAGTTAGATGAATACTGCATTGTTAAAGTCTGATGAAACGTTCTTTAAAACGTGAAAGCGCTCACTACTTTTACCTGATTGACTTGGATTATTAAACGTTTTTGCTACAAGCTGTGGTGTTGCCTCTTTCATTGGATTTTGGATTTACTTATCATTCTTGAGAGGCACTCAATCCAGGACTGTTGTGTTGTTCTAATTTAGTACCCAAAATTCATTGAAAATTCCAATCTCAAGCAACCGTTTAAACCAAATGTTTGTCTAATTGGATTCCATGCTCCACACATATCACTACATTTCAACTGCTGTCAGTATATTAGGGTAATCATTCTCTTGTCCTAGAGCTTCAAAACATCCTTGTCTTGGAATGGCTGTTTCTTCATTCAGTAGGCAAATACAAGTTGGTCCATAGTTTAAGCACTTTATCAGTTTGTGGGTGTGTTAAAGTCTCCAGAGCTTGTTTTAGAAGATTAGAAGCTCGTCTGTTTTCCCATAATATTCAAAAATAAGACCATCCCAGACTATTCTTTTTTCTTCTCTCACAAGTCAAACATTTCCATGTGTAGCTCCAGTCACAATTTTCTACCTCTTAGAGTCAAATTTCAATAGCTTTATTAATTTCTTGCAATATCTTCCTTTATATCTATCTATCTATCTATCTATCTATCTATATATATATATATATATATATATATATATCTATATACATATGCATGTTTACTATTGATATCCTGAGACTGCATATGTCAACAGGTCACATGGTCGACCAGAAATTTGGAATACTGAACAGCGAAAAAGCAGCCAAGGTGAAAATGAATACATCGACACCCATAATTTGATGTATTCAACATAGTAGGAAGTAACAGTGTGGAAATGGGTTAATTCCTTGTACCTCAATGAATCTCAATCTCCGTTCACAATGCCAAACTCAGATAATTGAACTATACTATCCATTCACTGTAGTATAGTTGATGTTTTCTGGGTAAGCATTCTGTCCATTTGATAAGTCCCTTTGGACCACATGCTGGTTGAGCACAGGCATTTCACTAATTCAGTATGAAACCATATATATATATATATATATATATATATATATATATATATATATATATATATATATATATATATATATATATATATATATATATATATATATATATATATATATATATATACACACACACACACACACACACACACACACACACACACACACACACACACACACACACACACACACACACACACACACACACACATCAAAAAAACAATTAATTCATTGTCTCTCTAATAAATTTCTTTTCATAGTATTGGGAAAAAGTAGAAATATAGTTTATCCAAACAAAAACACTATCTTCATATAACAGCCCCTCTTACCTACCATTTTGTCTTGCATTTTAAGGGAGCCATTCTTGGTAGTAAAGTGACTACTCCCCTATACACTGCTGATAGAAATGTAGGCACAATCACCCTTCAATCATTCATTCATTCATCCTTAAGTAGTTTTTCATGTTAAAGTTTATCAAAACATGTTTTCAGTAATGCCCATTTCAAGTATGTGACTGCTTCAGACTTGCCATTATTCTGATATTCTTAGTTGTGCTGATGAAGTCAATATTTCATGTAAGCATCCTCAAACAATGCATAAGATAATAGTTAGCCTTCATTTTCCTGTTCCGAATGCTCTCATTGTTACCTTGGCTTAGATTGTTTATAACTATTTTTCCCTTGGCAATATTCATGACTCTGTTTATGCCCTTTCATTTAAACTGGATATGGGATCGGACTACTACATGTTTGTGTACAATTTGCAAATTAAAAAATATATATATTTACAACTCAAGCCAATTCCTCACACTAGATACTCTGTGTATGTAGTTTTATCGGTAAGAACAACATTGTCAGGTATTCTCATCTTCTTTCCCTGGTTGCCCCTCCACTTTAACCCTGACATTAAAATATAGGCCTTAATATACATAAGTAGAGACTTCATTATCTGTTTTAACCTTATTATAACAACCTGTGCTGGTTATAGGGACCTTTTTTTGGTAGACTGTCTATCCAGATATGACCAGGAATGGTACCCTTGACGTACATTTGCACAGTAGCTCATGCTGTAGAATTTATGGCATTCAGACAGTTAAGACAAGCAATTATTTATTTGTGCTAATAACATAATTGATGGTACACTTAGATATAAAGCAAATAGTTGCTTACTTTTATTTGATAGTTAATATTAAAATTTCTACTTAAATCTGCATTTGTAATTAAAATTGCAATTATTCACTTACTTCGTACGCACATTCACGTTATATTGTCCAGTTAAGTCTGGGACTGTGTCTGAGTCTGTGTTTAAGGGGGGGACATTATCAAGAAAAGAACTAATTTTCCAGATCATTGCCATCCGTATGTTAACATTAGCTGTTAGGAGTCTTATATGCACAACTATGATCATCTCAGGGCCCTTATATCAGCTACCATTTTTGGACAGGGTATGACCCAAAAATTTTACTTTAGTATGTCAAGTTTCTTTTTACTAAACATTCTATCATAAAATAAAATGAAAGGTGATGTGAAAGTCAGTAATGATTTTTCTATAACCGTTGCAAAGGTGATTACCTTGCAACCAACCCACCGGCATAGAGATTTCTAGCACTGGTAGTGGTTCCAATAATCTAATTTTCATGACTCTTTTTCAGATGGAAATTACACCAGACAAATGTGGGCAAAGGTCTGTTTATATGTATTCTGAATATCTCCTGTACCTTTATCCTCTGCTACTGCAACAACTCATTCCTTCTTTTTTCTTTTTTTGTTAAATGCCCTTCCAGATGAAGGTAGATATTTTGCAGAAGAACTGCACCGCCCTGTGGTCCCCACAGAATACAAAAGACTAGTGCAGATGCTACCTGTGTCAAATAAAAACACATTACCAGCCAAATAGAAACAAGACCAGTCTCCTTGAGTTACAACAGCTTTATCAGTTCATATAACTGACATGCACAAAAGCAGCCATTTTATATCCAGTTTAAGGTCATGTAACCAGTACAACAACATTTTTCTAATAAAACTTACCATGCAGTTTCTTACTTGCATTTTTGCACTTACATTTTGCATTTAATATAATTTTACATTTTATGACACTTAGGTATTCCCTATTTCTAAACTGGAAGGGCTAACTAGTATGTCCTATGTAGAATGTGTAATATACATAATTTGCAATCTAAAACAGCCCTAAGATACCCCCCCAAAATAAATAAATAAATAAATATGAAAAACTACTTGTTTACTTTTAGTAATAAAAAATCTGATCCAGTTTCTGCAAACATTACAGTGCATGAAAAATGTTCTTTCATTATATTTCATACAGAAGATGTCTTTGATTTAACTGTGACAAGTTGTAAGCAGAAAGTTTTCCCAAAAAAATAAATAAATAAGTAAATATGAAAAAACATTTGTTTGCCTTTAGTAATAAAAAAATTTGAGTCAGTTCCTGCAAACATTACAGTGCATGAAAAATGTTCTTTCATTATATTTCAGACAGAAGATGTCGTTGATTTAACTGTGACAAATTGTATCCACCAGTAGTTGTAAGCAGGAAGTTTTCTAAAATGGTTTACAATTTAAATATGTTTCAGTGTTGCATCTCTCACTGTCATGAATTTCAGTGCTGGACAAGTCTCTGTGTAAAATTCTATATCAACGTTTGTGTTGTTAAGATCATGTAGAAAATTGTTAGGCTCACCCTTGCCAAATTAACCAGCAATTATCCAAAAAAATGCCACCACATGACCATGAATTAAAAAAAAAAAAATCAGTTAGCCATTGCATCATAAATAAATGTTTTTGAAAAAAATCATAAATAAGTCAACTTAATAGAAAAGCATTAGATTCTTCCCTAACAGTTCCTGTCAGTTGTAAATAATTGTTACTGAAATAAAAAAAAGTTAAAATTAGTTCCAAAAATTGTAAAACAGACTAATTAAACTCAAATAGATAAATTGATGATGACTCAAGCCAATACTTCATAGCTGAAATCCTTATAAGATGTGACATTTTCATATATAATTCAGCATCTCTGTTGCAAAGCCAAAAGTCTAAAGAAACCTGCAAAACATTCATTAATTGAATGAATGCAGAAGTGTCCTTAGTGTGTGTTGTAATCTGTCCTAAATTGTGTCTCAGATATTTCTCTAAATAATCAAAGGTTATGTTCAAAATCCCATTCCCATGACTGTTGGTCTTCCAGGTGAATGAATCAGTGATTTATGTATGTATGCAAGATATGGAAGTATTACCACATAGTGGTCTATGTCAGATGATCAAGTTTGCAGAAGCTCGAAATGCATATGGTCGCGACCATATAATCAAGTTTCTGAAAACCCAAACAACAAAAAAAAAAAAAAAGAAAAGAAAAAAAGTGTACTTTTTTCACATTTTTCCAGGGGACAAGCCCCGCTGCACCCCCACTCCTGTAAATTTTATATACCATCTCCAAGATCACACTACAGTGAGGAAAAGGGTATATTTCCCAATCCTCACTCTACCATGATCTCTATTCAAAAGCTTCCAGTTTTCAAAAACTTGATCATATGATCTTAGCCATATGAGTTTTGAGTTTCTGAAAACCAGATCAACTGATAGGGACCCCTACATAGGATTTTTCACTTTTAATTCAGACATCCATGACTTCTGAGCAGCTTCAGGAAAAAAAAGAAGAACCCCCCCCCAAATAAATAAATAAGCATCTAAATAAGTAAAGCTTCTCTACCTATAATCACAAATCATACCTCTTTTTTTTTCCAGAACTTGGCAGAGTGTGCTTTACATTATTGCCATGTTCATTGTTTTTGATTTTCCAGTAAATTACTGAGGAATAAAATATGTCAGTAATGCCAGATTTTAGTATTTTATATTTTGCATTATCCAGAAAATGTATGTTATTCTATTCATTTTCTAACTGAATTAGAGAGCATTTAAAAACTGCCCTTCATTTTTTATGTTTGTTGCCCCATTATTTTTGGATATTTATGAATTTCAGTACTGTATTAATACCAATCAACTTCTTTGATGAAGAATTCTTGACCCACCCAAAATAATGGGTTGAGTTCTGTACAGTCAAAGATTTTCTTGGGAGTCTATTTTATGTCCACACCTTTTTAACATTGTGTTTTCTTTCTTCCCAGGATATGGCAGTATCAGTATATTCTTCTGTTTAAATTAATATACTACACTTTAGTTATAATCAGTTTCCGGAGTAACTCTAAAGGCATGCAAGTTTTCATTATTAAATGTGATTATTGTGCAATTTCTTGCCTCATTTCTTGCCATAATCCACATTATAATATGTATAATGTGCAAACATTACACAAGAATAGAGATTTTGAACAGCATTTTCCCAAATATGCTAAGTAACTGTTATTGTATATATAAGACATTGTATTTCTTTGTGGTGGATTATGATATAAAGCATTGCATAACTGCTAGCTTCCAACAGCTTTAAATACCAGTTCTATGTGTAAAGCTGTACTATTAGAATTTACTTTGCTGAATCACATTGTGAATAACCAAGGTGTTTATGGAGATTACGTTCTACATATTAATGTAATTAACATACTGCTATAGTCATCAAGTCATAAAGGTGAGAATGACTGTCCAAGCTGTCTCATTACCTTGTTTAGGGGAAGAAAGACTCTATGAGGCTGAAATATTAATGAAATGGTTTCTTGAATTTTTTATTGTGTTTTCTAATGAATAATTTTTTTTTTCAAATTAAGTTACTCAAATGCAAATTAAAAAAAAAAACATCTTAATTATTTATTTGGGTTATAAGTATGTCATAATTTAGTATCTATTTTATGACATCTGACAAGTTGAAATGTTCTTAGGAAAGCTTCTCAGTTTCACAAGTGGATTGCAACTATAATGAATATAAACAGGAATTTTAATTTAAAACAATAACCATTTACAAAACATGAATGTCTCTTTAAATGAAAATGTTTATACTTTCTTTCCAAAAGTAAGAAATGGTTGATAACTATCATAAAATCATATGCTTCTCAGGCTTGAGTGCACATGCCATAAACCCATGTCATCAAAACAAAAGCAAATGAAATCAGAATGTAGCACATGCACATCACTTAAACATCTCAACTATAAAATAAACAATTACACAAACAGACAAGAAAAAAAAAACATGACTAGACTGAAGAAACAGAGCAGTGGGCGACATCCTGAGCTAAGAATATTATGTTTATTTGGAGGCTACGGCAAAATGTCTGGGAAATCTGCCACACTGCAGTTACACCTCTCTAGTTTGCAAAACTATGACTCATTATGATGAAGCAGTTTAGAAGAATTGTTAGTTCTGAACTTCCTTGCTTGGTTAACCACCAAAAATGCAGTCACAGTTTAGAAAAAATCAGCATTCTCAATGGATATACATTCAAATCCATGTTAAAATGTGTTCTGTCACTTAGGAGTTCTTCGAAAAAGGATAATCATTGATGGATAATAGCTTAGTTCTTGCATTTTATGGAATGTATTGTTTGAATGTGAAATGTTTATTAGTGTAACAAGACTTGACTTACTACATGTCAAAGAAATTGTAAGAGTAGTGTCACTGTAGACAACTAGAAGTCTAGGGGTATTTGAATTAATACATTTATATGTGCCATAAGCATAAGAAATTAAAGCTTAGAGTGTTTTGACTTGAGTTATAAAATAGTGTCCTTAATATCCAGCAACATGCAGCCACTTACAAGACACTTCCCATAGTTCCAGTTAGAGATATATTTGAGGATAAGGTTTATGTCATTAAAAGACATGTGATATGATGTACATACCCTAAATAATCTATTCTCCAAATGGTCCTAGGGCAAAGTTAATTGAAACTCTGCACTGACAGGCTGAAAAACTGAAATTATTTGAAATTAATAATTCTAAATAAAAATGGAAAGCTAGGAAAAATGTCTATCATGGGCTGAGGTTTAACAATCTAGATTCACTCTACATAAACATAAGGATTAGCTGAAAAGAAGGAAAGCACACATAACAAAAATAACATATAAACTATACAAGATAAACAAAAAAAAACAAATGGATGTTAATCTGTCTTACTTGTGCCAGAGTCTATTACACTATTAAACTACCCTTTATCTGAAAGAGCCATGTATGGTAGCTTGATAAATCTTTGTCACTTAGAGAAAACCAAGAAAAAGTTTCCTTCCATGTAATCACCAGCTCCCTGTGTAAGTACCTAAGTTACCAGATGGAGTGGAACAGAATCCATAATAGCAAAAGTCACTGCAGACAGAAAATATAAGTGTGTTATAAGCCTATGGATTGCATCAGTTGTGCAGTAAAGATTGCAGTCAGTATATATGCTGCTGTCATTATCTGCACACCTCCAGAATGCAGATGGTGTGACTTTATGTGTAAAGAAACAACTTTTATTGTCCCAACGAGAGGTATTACAGCACAGCCACAGATGACTGCAAAAGCAGGATTATAGATTAAAGGCTGAGCTGAACAGCTCTAGAACATATACAGCCGAGACTATGAATGCCCTAAAAAAAAGGGTTGCTAATCATGCATCTGACTAAAACATCTTAATCTTGTAGCCAGACATATTCTAAGCTGCAGAAACTTCAAGAAAGTAACAAACCGCCCACTGGAAGGCAACAAAGGAGCTATACTTCAGAAAAAGGAACCAGAATGAAAGATTCACCTAAAAGCTAACTGACACACAGGACATAACACGAACTGTGCCATCAAATCTCTATTTGAACTTAAAAAACGGCACTATTATAGCTTTTATTAACATTTACATTACAATGTTCTTCATATTTCTTCATTGCTTGCAAAATGTAGTTTTAACTAGTTTTATATTCACATAGGATGACAACTACAGAACCAGGATGAAGTTAGTAGGTAAGGTAACACCACATGCTTAGAAGAAGTTTCAGATTTTATGAAGCCCTGCTTTCTAAAACAACTTTTCCTCAATCAGATCTCCATATGTCAGTAATAGTACTACTAGTAAGCACGTTTTAAAACGTTCCTTCATTAAGTTATACAAGAATTTAATGTTGTTTTTTTATAAATTCCTGGCTTAATATTTCTGAATTTGTTAATTTGCTTTCTTTTGCTCTCGACATGATGGTCACGTATATTTATTATATAGTTGAATTATTTATATGAATACATTTGATGTCATAGTTTTGCTCAAGACTGATCTGATGAAGTCCCAACTACTTCTTGGTATATAAGTGAAAGTGGTTTAGACTTCTGAGTTTATTTTACTTACTTGCATCAGATATAATAAATGTTTGAAACTGTTGATTCTTCTCAAGACTGAAATATACCTTTTCCTTTATGTCAACATAGTCAACCAGCCAGACTTTAATGTATACATTCTTGTAATGAACCTCATAATGCTCAGGCTATGTGCCCTGAAGCAATGATGCCTTCCTAGCCTAATTTCATTTGCCACTTTCCTTAATTTATCTCTAGCTTCCTATATTTGGAGTAAATCTCGTATTTACTTATAGGTTAGTAGTAAGCTAGCTGCCTTTGTGAGCCATTTTAAGCCTAGCTAATTAACTCATTTGAGAATCAAACTCTGCACCTTATGTCCATAAGCTAAACACCTTACCCATTATGCCAACACCCCCATGATTCACATATTTGTGTTAGTTTTACAACCTACAGTTCCTGCTTTGGTTTAGTATATATGATTATTGACATCTTATTGTAGCATATTATCACCCTATGAGTTAACATCTAAATTTGTTGAATATAGGCAGATACATGTTTTCTTTATACTCAATGATCAAACAATATCAGTACACTATCAAAGAAAAGACAGACCCTAAAAGTCAGATTTTTTTCCCTCTTTCCCTAGATAGCTTAATGAGTGTATTCTTACTATAGGCTCAGTGATTCTAGTGTTGAAAAGTACACTTGATAGTGATAACAACTGTGGGGATGTCAAGCACGACTGTCATGATATTGGAGTTATTTTTCATTAAAACATTAATAATAGCAATGAGAAATGACACACACTGCACATAGCCTGAGCATCATCACACAATGCTGCAGTTTATTCTGAATCTATTGCATACATATTTCTTTGCGCATCTTGGCACACATAGCTGTATTATTTTTTTTTCATGGAAAGAGTGGTTTGTTGCTTGACAAAAAGGGATACAAGATAGTTGCTTGCATTCACTACATCTGACAGATAGTTCTCAGCCTGGTCAGAACTAGCTACAATTATGATAAAAAATAATGAAACACTGAGAACACCATTGCCTATGGGGAAATGTTCACGGAGACCCTGAACAATCATGTTAATAGTTTCATGTTGACAGCAGTGCCTATCAGGAACAAGCACAGAACAAACTCAAACAACAAGCCTCCCTGGTGGAATATTATCATCAACAGGATGTATAATTAAAAGAAGAATGTCCTGGAAAAATTAGGAAGTACAATGCCCAGAAGGATAAAAAAAAATCTCTCATCAATTTAAACAAGCGACTCAAATGGCATATCAAGTTTACCATAGCAAAAGTTGATGTAAAAATATCCTTTCATTCCAAGGACAGCTATATGGCTTTCTTTACCTCAAAGGTAGTACACAAGAACGTGCAGAACTGTTTGTAAATGAAGCCACCTACACTGACTAAGATGTAGCAAATCTATTGGCCAACAAATTCAGCTCCAATTCTAAGCATATCTCCCCCCACAGCCACCCCCCAGGAAATACTATCAAAGCTAACCCTCCCCCAACTATCGCTAGGAGTCAGATCCTCGATATGCTGTCTAAGGCCAAAAATTCTGCATTGCTGGACCCAGATAATATCTCAGGATGCTACCTAAATAACATGAAACACTACCCATCATGACTACTAGAGTCATTATTCGACCTTAGCCTCCAGACAGGCTTCATGCCATGCAAATAGAGAACTGCAACAATCATCCCTCAACACAAAGGTGGGCTATCTACAGACTCATGTAACTATATCCTCATCACTATGACTTGTTTGCAAAGTCATGGGAAGAATTATCATGGAAACGGTTAACAATGACCTAGGAAATCTTCAGACACTGGATTCAACCCAGTTTGGTTTTGGCAAAGGAAAATCATGCCTACCCAACCTGGTCACCAAAGTAATTAACAAGGACATTATGGGGACCTGGCCTAGGAATTCGATATAATACCCCACACTGGCATTGTAGACAAACTCATGAAATTATGTATATTAAAAAAAAAAAAAAAAAAGAATGTCACCTGCTGGATATCCATGTGGATTTCAGACAGGACCCAAGAAGTAAGGATATGGGATTTGACCTCCACAAAGCAAAGAGGCCAGTTACTAATGGAGTCCCTCAAGTTCTTGTACTGGCCTCAATCCTTTTTATTATCTACTTATCTGGAGTCAAAGCAAATATCAAAGGCCTCTGGCTGATCATGTTTGAAGATGACTGCAAACTAAATGCAGTTATGGAATCCTGTCAAGGCACTAATATCCTCCAAGAAGAGTTGACTTAGACAAGTAACTGGTACCATAGCTATGGTCTAAAACTCAGTGCCAAGAAATGCATATCTATATCCTTTGGGAAGTCCTCTACCTCTGAAAACTACCTAATTGCAATACACCCCTAAGAGAAAACCCAGTAGTCAGTAATTTGAGGATGCATGTAGACAGTAACCTGGCATTCAACCATTATGTGGCTATGGTAATAAAGAAATCATTCTTTGTTGTGCAACTTATATGAAAAGGTATGACATCTATGTTCAAGGAAGTCATTATTCCACTTGATTTGGTTCTCATCAGATCAATCAATGAGTAGAGCTCCCCCTTTGGTATTTACCTGACCACTGGAATGCCCACAGAGTTTCTTCCCAAAATGGATACAGGGAGTAAAGAAGATGTCCTACACTGATAAACATAAAAACCTTATCCATGTATTTAGTATTCTACAGACTGTTGAGCGACAATCTATGCCTGGCATGCAAGGGATCCCTTGGTCCTACTCTAATGGATCTGTTGTATGTCCACAAAGCAAATAGCATCAGTATTATCCAATTTAGGGACTTAAACCTTCCTTTTGACATTAATAGGACATGTTGGAGGCCCAGGCATATGTCTCATATACTGCCCCTTCTCTGGAACATGCTTCTCATCCATCTGAAGCAAGAGTTCTTCCTCAACCCAATTCAAATGTACCTTAAATCAGTAGATGGGGAATGAGAAGTTCTTCCCTGGTCTGGCACCTATATTCCTAATGGACAGGGGCAATCTGTAAATTCATGACCACCTATACCCTAATCTGCATATATCCCTTAGAATAATCCTAAGGTTTCTAAACTTGTTAGATACATCTGGGATGCATGGCTAGGCTTAAAAATGTCCCTGTGGCTGTTAATTGGATGCACGTCTATGAACATATAACTTGATTGTTTGGATTTTGTTTGTTAGTATTTGTTATCCATTGCAATTGTAGCAAATGAAAACAACTCATAAGAGCAGAAATACAATGAAATATTAACAAGATTTATATAATCTACTTTAAGTGATAGTTACATAGTATAGGAATATGGCACATTAACTTTAACCCATTAACTGCCTTAAGTTGTAGATATGCAGAACAAGTGTGAATGATTAGAGCTGTCATATAGTATGGTGCCCACACAGCCTATGGTTTACATTTATGACCTAAGCTCAAATAAATGGTCTATGTGCTAAAGTATATGAATACTGCACTTTATTTACACTGAAGTCAGAGTTGATGAAGCCTAGATAAGGGTGAAAGCACTCATCTATTTAATATATTTTATTTTCCATAAAGAAGTATCAGTTTTAAACAAGCTATAAGTTCTTGATCACTTTAAAGTCTAAACAGAGCTTGCCTACAGTTCTTGGCTCTTTTTTACTGATTCTAAGGCATCTTACCCAGAAACCTATTTGTTTTTGAAGAACCATGTTCCCTGTGATTTAATGCCTCTCCTTAAGGGTGAAAGATGTTTTGTCTCAAAGGGTTAGAAAATGACTTCCCTTAATAGAGGTAACTGTTTAATTTCTGTGTGTGTGTGTGTGTGTGTGTGTGTGTGTGTGTGTGTGTGTGTGTGTGTGTGTGTGTGTGTGTGTGTGTGTGTGTGTGTGTGTGTGTGTGTGTGTGTGTGTGTGTGTGTGTGTGTGTGTGTGGGTATAAATATATACATGGGCCCCTGACTAAAGATCAAGTGGAATGAGTACGTATTAGAACATAAAACCCACATTGCCAAAAATCTGGAAGCTTGAATGCTACTCCAGGATCACAAAATCTGCTTTTTGCATGGTGGAAAGCACCCTTGTACCTCATACCCCCTGCTGATAATAAGGACAAAACACACAGATCAAACTACAGTGGGGGAAAGGGTCAAAACCCCAGTCTACACTGTACCACAATCCCTCATAAGAGCTCATACCATTCAAGCTTCCAGGTTTCCAGCAATGTAAGCTCAATGTTCTAACATTCATTCCTTTGAACATTTGATGTTTATTCAGGGACCCAAATATATATATATATATATATATATATATATATATATATATAGATATATATAGATATATATATATATATTTATAAATATATAGTAGACAGATCCATCTATATGTATTGACTGATAAATATATTGACATATATACAGATCTTAGAACTGGCATTGTCAGTGTTATAGAACTTGCAGTCTTTTTACACATGGTTAGCAAAGTCTTATTGCTAAGAAACTAAATGTAAAAGCCGATACACACAACCACATAGTAATTTTTTTAAAAACATAAACCTTTAATAACTCAGTAAAACAATAAAAACTTCTGAATAGAGAAGCCCTTTAACTTTCAAAATGATAAGCGCTTTTGGCTAAAAGCCTTCTTCAGATCATAATTAATTGGGCTCTATTGATTTTTTTGGATGTAAAAGTGAGTCTGAATTTAATACAAACCAAGAAAAAAACACTGGTAGTAGCAGGAAAATGTCAACCCACCTCTAGAAAATGTGTTATATTCATTTATTCACAGGTAATTCCAAGATAAAAAATCAGATTTGAGTGCATTCATCCCCTATATAACAGGGACTTCATCAGAATAAAGGAGTCGCCTATTCTGGCTCATTTATATATGATAATAATCAATGGCATCACAATTATGTAAAGCGTTTTAAAGGCATCATCCTAAGAACACATTAAAAACACATACTGATAATACTGTTGAATATAAAAAACATGTTCTTAAAAATAATACCCTAAACAACAATTTTGTTTATTGTTGCTTAAAATATCTAATAACATTTTTTCAAAATGTTTACATAATAGATTTTCTGGTGAGAATGGGTTTGAGAGAGATAACGTTATTAAGACCTGATTCTTGCCCTAGGTAGTGGTTTTGGAGAATATGATAAAATCTGAAGTGAAATTTGTTAGAAGTAATTGTCAGTCTACAGGGGTGATTTATCTTGCCATGTGTAAATCCTGCCCTGCATATTATGTTGGGAAAACTGAGAGACAGTTAAGGGACAGGATTTACAAACCCATGAATCAGATATCAACAAAAACATGAGCAGTGCACTTTAAAAACATTCCACCACATGTATTAGTTTCTCCAATTTTACTTTTCCTATATTAAAGCGAGTCATGCCAAACCCTAGGGGGTTGACTATAGAAGTTTTACCAAGGAGAGAGAGGTAAAATGGCAAATAAGATTACAAGCTGGGCAAGAACCAGGTATTAATGACGTTATCTCTCTCAAACCCATTCTCATCAGAAAATTTATTATGTAAACATTTTGAAAAAATGTTATTAGATATTTTAAGCAATAAGAACAAAATTGTTGTTTTAGGGTATTATTTTTAAGAACATGGTTTTTATATTCAACAGTTTTATCGATATGTGTTTAATAATGTGTTTTCAGGATGGTGCCTTTAAAACTCTTTACATAGTTGTGATGACATTAATTATTATTGTATATAAATGAGCCAGAATTGGTGACTCCTTTATTCTGATGAAGTCCCTGTTATATGGGGGATGAAAGTGCTCGATCTGATTTTTTATCTTGGAATTACTAGAGGTGGGCTGACTTTTTCCTGCTGCTAACAGTGTTGTTTCTTGGTTTGAAGTTGTGACTGAATACTGTGGTCATGTTTTTGGTTGCTTTGGTATTATTGTTGAGCAACTTTGCAGTATGGATTCACTGGATGACATCCCCTCACTATTTTCACCTGTGCATAGGGATGAGCTTAACGAAGTTCATTCTGAGCTTGCTTTAGTGAAGGGGGAATCATCCCACCTCATTGACTTGCTCAGCCAATCGGAAGGCTTGTCTGGTTGTGGTTCCTCCAAATGGAAGCAAAATTCTTCTCCAGGATGTGAGGTAATTGCTGGTGGTATTAGGGGAGAACAACGAGGTAGCCCTGCATCTAATGGAGGAAATGAGATTATTTCTAAGGGGTCTGCAACAGCAAAAAAGTGAGAAATGATGGCAGAATTGCTTTTGGATTCAACTTTACAGCGATATTATGTTAACTAAGCAAAAAAGGACTGGGGCAAGGCCAAAAACTACAGGTACTGTGCATATTGTAAATGAAGTGACTGATTCTAGTTCTACAAACAACAGAGAGACTGTTTGTGTGTCTAAATCTTTTACAGAAAACGGACAGTCTATGTGTTCTTTGAAAGTGGACTTTGAAAGTTTATTTAATAACCCATTTTTGTTTAATGATAAAAACAACAGTAATGGTTTGCCAAGGAAAGTGCATTCTGAAGTGGAAGGAAAAAAGTTTGGGACATTGAAAGACCTTATTTTTTTTTTTGTTTGAAAGTAAAATGTTTAAAGTAAAAAGTATTCAAATGGAAAATGATTATCTTTCAGAATGCTTGCTTAAGAAAATAGTACAAAAGGGACATAAGGTTTATAAGTTTCCCTTTGGGATAGAATATAGTAATGAGTTAATTTCTGGGTTTGTGGAAATGTTTAATAAACATGGGTTAGAACTTGTACAAAAAATTATTAAATGCAATGATATCAGGTTGTGTCAACATTTTGGTGAGGTTGAAAAGTTGAACAATGATATTAAGGAAGATTTATTTCCACAGTATGATAATCCGTATTTCAAGCAAATGAAAGTGGTGGAAAATAAATGTGGTAAGGTATCTGAGAAAAAATGCAAGAAAATTCAAAGAGATCTTTTAGAATATAAAGAAAATAAAGCATATCCCATGAAGCATGGAAAGCAGAGGTTTAATGATTATGAAAGAAAAACAGGGAATATACAAAATGGTGATGGTTATGTATCTAGTAAAGAGCAGTGGTACGGTTGGAGACCATTCATTAATAGGAATAATCAACATTTTTTTCAAGGCCATCAGAAATGGGATGTAGGCTTAGAGGAAGAAACAGAGCCCAAAGTTTTACAAAGAGAGTGGAGGAACAGAAACAGCTGGGGAAAATGAAAAATAACACAGGGGATGGAGAAATATAAAAAGAAGGAGTAGTCTATATCTACAAAGAGTACCATATTTATAATTTTTCTGATATCGCCCTTACTGAAGAGCATTTTTTTATTATTTATGAAAGGAATGAAAGTTGTGCCAACAAGGAACTTTGATTATATAAACAACATCCTAGAGTTAAAACTATATATGAGGAAGTTAAATTTGGCTTACATGTTTAAAGACCAAGACATGAACCGAGGGAAAGCAAACATCAATGATATAAGATCTAAGAGCAACATTAATCTACCCTTAGACCCCACCTTACACATTTTGGAAAAGGCCTTTACAGATGAATTGTATGCTTTAAAAGTGCTGGATGACAAGCAGTATTCCTTGAACAACTTCAGTAAGGAAGACAAGGAACTTTTAGAACAGCTTTGAAAAACAAAACTATTAGAGTCATGCGGCCTGATAAGGAAGGGGGTACAGTGATATTTGATGCATTACAATATTCTCAAAAGATTTTCGAGATGCTGAATGATACTAATACATATTCACAGGTTTCCATTAATGAGATCAATGTTAGTTATCATAGAATTGATTATTACTTAGAAGAATATCTATTAGATGGAAGAATTACACCTGAGGTGTATAGTTATCTAAAAGTTAAAAATCCCATTATAGCCACTCTATTCAGAATTTCAAAAACACATAAAGGGCTTGATAATTTAGTGTTTAGACCCATAGTTTCAGGGCAAGGCTCCAAAATGTACCCCTTTGCGGTAGTTATTGACAAGTGGCTGAAACATGTATCCAATGGTGCACAACATCTTCTCAAAGATTCCTAGAATTTTTTCAGTAGAATAAAAGACACCTTGTCGGATGGAGATATTTTCTTCCTAACTATAGATGTGGCGGACTTGTTCACATGCATTCCAAGAGATGAAGGGATGCAACTATTTCTGGATTGTTTACATAGAAACACTAATTTTTCTAATGACAAGGTAAACTTAATCACTGACTTTATGGGTTTGGTCCTTGACTACAATTACATATACTTTGAGGGTGAGTACTTCAAACAGAGCAAAGGCATTGCTATTAAAGCTTCTTGTGCTCCCATATCCGTGAACTTGGTGCTTTTTGATTGGGAGTCCATTAAGGTCTTTGATAGTGAATTTTTTCAGCATATTAAAATGTACGTCACATTTTTGGATGACATTTTTATTCTATGGAGTAGTACAGAAGCTAGAATGCAGGAATTTATAAGACATTTGAATGGAACAGCTAGTTTCTTAAGATTTACGTATACAAGCAGCCCCATAGCATTAATTACTTGGACCCCTTCATTGAAAAGACTACAGTTGGGTTTAAATCTAAGGTGTATAGAAAACTTCATTTAGTAACTCATATTTAGAATATGCAAGTAGTCACTCATACCATCAAAAGAAAAGTATTGTCAAAGGACAATTAGTATGGGTTGCCTGAATAACATCTACAGTCAGTGATCTTAATGAAGAGTTGCAGAAAGTGGCAGAGATGTTTTATGAAAGAGGGTACCCTGCTAATTTGGTTAAGGAGAATCTAGAATTCGTTAGAAAAGAATGGGTAAAATTATAAGCCCTTGCTAGGTAGTACAATACCAAGTGAGGATGAGAAAAATTTTGAAAGAGCAATGGTCATCCTCTATTGGGGAAGGGCGTATAACATTAGGAATATTATAGAGAACAATTGGGCTATATTGAGAAATAACCCCACATTAAGAGCTATGGTATGGGTCAAACTCACTTTCGTCTTCAAAACAGGTATTACACCTATAGAAGAGTTTAGAACAAACTTTAAATGGTAGGAATTCAGAGAAATGTGGCACAACCAAGTGTGGCATGTGCTCACAATGTAAATATATATTTGATAAAAAGGTAGTGGTTTTGGAGTATATGATAAAATCTGAAGTGAAATTTCTTAGAGGTAATTGTCAGTCCACTAGGGTGATCTATCTTGCCATGTGTACATCCTGTCCTGCATATTATGTAGGGGAAAACCGAGAGATGGTTAAGGGACAGGATTTACAAACACATATATCAGATATCCACGAAAAACATGAACAATGCACTTTGTAAGCATTCCACCACATGTATTAGTTTCTCTAGTTTTACTTTTGCTATATTAGAGCGATTCATGCCAAACTCTAGGGAGGGGGTGACTACAGAAGTTTACCAAGGAAAGAGAGGTAAACTTAGACCCCACCTTACACATTTTGGAAAAGGCCTTTACAGATTAATTGTATGCTCAAACCCATTCTCATCAGAAAATCTGTTCTGTAATCATTTTGAAAAAAATGTTATTAGATATTTTAAGCAACAATAAACAAAACTGTTGTTTTAGGGTATTATTTTTAAGAACATGTTTTTTATATTCTACAGTATTATCAGCATGTGTTTTATAATGCATTTTTAGGGTGGTGCTTTTAAAACTCTTTACATAACTGTGATGTCATTAATTATTATTGTATATGAATGAGCCAGAATGGGCGACTCCTTTATTCTGATGAAGGTCCTGTTATATGGGGGATGAAAGTGCTCAAATTGATTTTTTATCTTGGAATTACCTGTGAACAAATGAATATAATGAATTTTCTAGAGGTGAGCTGACTTTTTCCTACTGCTAACAGAGTTTTTTCTTGGTTTGAAGTTGTGGTTGAACACTGTGGCATAGCCGGCCTTAGGCATAGGCCAACTAGGCAGCCGCCTAGGGCGCCACTCTAACAGGGGCACTTTTCCAGTATTTATTTGCTGTAAGTAGATCAGGATGGGGGAACCGAGTGGTGTGGGGGGGGGGCGCCATGTAACCCTTTTGCCTAGGGCAACAGTTGACCTAAGGCCGCTCCTGCACTGTGGTCATGTTTTTGGTTGCTTTGGAGTTTGAATCGAATGACAGGAATAGAAACATCGATGCATAGGAAAGAAACATGGAGGAACCACTACTTACACAAGAATAGTATGCATCCTAGATTTGTGTTTAAGAATATCATGGAAAATCAGGCTATACATATATCCAGACTATGTACTAGAGACATAGGTTTTGAATGTGAAAAAGCCAAATTAGAATTCCACTTCCAAGAAAGAGGTTACACTAGCAAGGATATTGTATTAAGTTCAGATTGGTCATGAACTCTAAGGAAGGGTAAGGGTTGACCCTACTTTTCTGAAAAAAACAATACAAATAAAACAGAAAGTTCAAGCTAAGATTCATTATAAACAGAAAATGTTTGGTTTTATGTTTGCCTACAGTAATGATTCAAGCCGTGTATGTGACATTATTAAGAAGTTTTGGCCGGTATTAACTCAAGATGAGAAATTAAAAGGTATAGTAGGAAATACACAGAGATTTGTTTTCAAGAATAAAAAGAATATGAAAAGATTATTATGTACGAAGGATGGGTATGCCAAAGAACATATGACCAATAGAAAAGGCACTTTTAAATTTGGTAGATGTAAAGGCTGTTCCGTGATTGATACTAATAATTCATTTAGACATCTTATTTTGAGACTGTAATATTGCTTCCCTTGTAGTGCTACCTGTAACACTAAACATATAGTTTACTTAGCTGCCCTGCTTACTATGTAGGGAAAATTAATCAACAATTCAAAGATAGAATTCTACGCCATCTGAGAGATATGAGTATCCACCATAGAACACGGAATAATGGAACTTCTTCGATTTCAGAGTAATGAAAAATGAACTTGAAAATCTATTGATAATTATATTACCTCTATCCATTTTAAGGCTATCGACTGTGTGCTGGATGTACAGGGATATTTGGATTTAGATAGAAATGAACTAGGTGTGTTGACCCTAAGGATATATATATTTTTTGTCAGGCGTGAAAGCGCTGCCTCCTTAAGCATTTATGTGAGCAAGAAAAACAAATATTCATCTGTTAACTAACAGCTCTGCCAACTAAGAGACATTGTGATTGGATAAAAATGTATTGGATATAAATAAGGCATTGGTCTGGAAATAGAACATTGATTGTTGAATCTTCCTTTATCTTGGAATATGGAGCCCAATTAATTACGATCTAAAAAAGACTTTTTAACAGAAAGCGCTTATCGTTTTGAAAGTTAAAGGGCATCCCTGTTCAGAAATTTTTATTGTTTTACTGAATTATTAAATGTTTATGTTTTCAAAAATTTTAATCGGTGGTGGTGTGTATCGGCTTTTACCTTTACTGCTTTACATTTAATTCCGAAACCACTTTTAGCAGTTACGAGAAAGGTGTTGCTGTTTTTGCTATTGCTACAGAACACGTTAACTATTAAAACACTCAAATAAGAGAATGGGTGAAACCTTTAAGTATGTGTAAATTGAGGTTTGTCTATAAATCTTAAACAGGAAACAATTTCATAAGGTAATTAATGGAGAACTAATTTATAGATGACAATGTATAATTTGTTGTTGCTGAAAGGCAGGATCAGGCTATTTGAGATACATTTGGAGACAGACCATGTACAGTGAATGAAGAATCATGCTTATGGGAACTACAGAGCTCACTAGGAGCTTTTGCTGGATTAGGCTGAGGCAAGACAAGATGAAGGGTTTCTTTGTACAGCTGACAGGGAGGCCTAAATAAAGTCTATGTTGTCTCTTTTCATAGTCTGTTTGCTTGAGTGGCTGTATATATTCATATAATGTATCTATAGTGTGTGTGTGTGTGTGTGTGTGTGTGTGTGTGTGTGTGTGTGTGTGTGTGTGTGTGTGTGTGTGTGTGTGTGTATGTGTCTGTGTGTGTGTGTGTGTGTGTGTGTGTGTGTGTGTGTGTGTGTGTGTGTGTGTGTGTGTGTGTGTGTGTGTGTGTGTGTGTGTGTGTGTGTGTGTGTGTGTGTGTGTGTGTGTGTGTGTGTATATATATATATATATATATATATATATATATATATATATAAAGAAAAAGAGAGAGATACATTAAACTACACACAAAATAGTAAAAACAGTTAAGATCTTTTTTTCAGCACCCTAACACAGCAGGTCATGCATGTAATCACACCTGCTTGCCAAAGACTTATAGGTAAGTCTATTGGACTTGTTCTTTAGCTATTAATTCTCCCTTATAAAGTGAGCATAACAGGGATGACAAGCAAAGGAGCATGCCAGAATGACATGATTAAGAGAAACAGGAATATAGGAAAGAAGTAGTAAACAAAAAAACCCTCACATACCAACTAATGACCACAGTAATACACTGTCTATCAAGGACTTATGCAGACAGTGAGCTGCAGTGTTCTCCTTGCTACTGGTTCTCCCATACAGATGGAAGATGCTGAGATCAAATAAGCTAGGGAGTGGGCTAAAATGCTCATACTAAGTAAGAAAAACAGAAAAGCAGAGAGTAAATGGTTAAAAATAATTAAAAGTAGGTTTCCCACAACTGCTTCCCTGCATACCAGCACATGAGCTAATAGCTACTGAATCACACCTCCCCAAAATCCCTAATGTAGCCAGTATACTAGAATTACCTGTTCAAGTTGGGATTTCTCTTATACAAGAAACACAGTGAGAGGGTTGATTAAAGCTGAGAGTTTGTCAAAATGACTTAACAAAAACAGGAATGTTGACATCAAGTACTATACACAGTTCAAAAGAAGTTTCCAGCAGATGTCTCACTGTACACTAACATGGCATGTAATGCGCACAGCATCAAATCACCTGCCACATATGCAGACAGTGTACCAGAGTTGTCTGTTCCCTTTAAGTTGTGCATGAATAAGGGTGTAATAATTTCCACACTAATAGAAATAAGACATCTTATAGTTTATAGCAAAAGAAAGTTAAAAGTCGGTGCCAGCAATTGTTTCTTAGCATGCTAGCATACCATTTACTGTATAAAGCAGCAGCACATAGCCACCAAATACTTATGCAGAAGATGTTGTACTCTTGTAAAATGCAGTCCCATAATTCCATTTCTCACCACCCATACATTTCCTGCAATATGTCCGTAGGATATAGAGAGAACCAGTGCAGCCTTATAAGAACTTAATAAGGAAATGCAAATGATGCCGAAAGACATCTGGGTTCCATTAGAAATCTCGAACATTCAAAAGTTTAAGCCTCATATGGTCGTCACCATATGGTCAAACATTTGAAAACTTGCAAGTTTCAGTGGAGATTGTTGTAGGGAATACTTCCCTTTACTTCAATGTAGTGCGATCTCGGAGTTGGTATATTTAAGTACTGGGGAGTGCATGAGGGCTTGCCCCCCCTGCCCGGAGTGTTCAGGCAAGTTTTTTTTTATTTTTTTATTATTTGTTCGAAGTTTTAAAACTTCGCTCATATGGTGTTGATCATATGAGAGTCTAAGTTTTAAACATTTGAGCATATAATATAGACCCAAGACATCCCACAGCCAGAAATGGAAGGGCTCCATTCAGTCAGGAAAAAAAAAAAAATCTAGGGCTGACAGTGACTTGGAGCATCATCTTCTTATTTTAATGTTTAGAATCAAATTAAGAAAAAGTTAGAAGGTCACAAAGAAAAACAACATTGACGAAAACATTAAAAAGACCTCGGACAAAGCAGAGATTTCTCTGTGAATACCTTAAACTGCCTTTTGACAAGAAGCCCCAGTAAAATATGCAATTCTCCATTAAAGGTCATACAAGTGTTTTAGCTACATGAATTCTGATTGCCTAACTTACTATTTTTTTACAGATCTTTATTAAGGCATTTAGTCTAATAAAGACAAACCCCATCAGCTATAGATATGACATGTTTTGCTACTTTATGTGATCATCAGTAAAGCATAAGTAGATAGTGTAACTATTATCTGAAAACATTTAGTATTAAACAAAGCTTTATGCCCATAACATTAATTCAACAGCAACATTTTCCAGTAAAGAATGAGATACGAAGAAAGGTCACAATGAAAAACTTAACAGACAAGATCATCAAAGTGACCATGGAAACCAAAGGCTTTATTGTAAGTAATATCTTAAACCTCCTTTGACAAGCATTTATTAAGGCATTCAGGCTAATAAAGCCAAATCACTCTAGCTGTTTTCATCTATGAGTTTATTTCTGTAAGACCTTCTACTTGTTGCTTTCTTAATTATTGGGAAACTGTGTGATCACCCTAATTTTATTGACATAAGGCTTTGTTTACAGCAGAGTGCTTTCTGATAACGGACATTATTTTCACTTATGATGTGCTGATGAGGCCATGAAAAGGGCAAAACATGTCAGGTCAGCATCTAGTGGGGGTTCGTTCTTCATTGCCCTGAATGCCTCAATAAATACTTTTAAAAAATTAAGCCTGGGGCTTTCAGAAGCCATGTAGTTTAAACACTTATATGTCCTTTAGAGTTGGTTTGCATATCTCCCATGTGCCTGTGTAAAAGGAGGTCTAGTGTACTAAATACATTGAAGCCTTTAGTTTGTCAGGCTAGATTGTTGTAATATATTTAAATTAAGAAAAACAAGAAATGCCTCCAGGCAAACTAGAGACGAGATTAAATATGCATCCAATAAATATGCAGAGAATGTTAAAAACAGATTTGAGGGATTACATCTTCTGGCTAGAGCACCTGAAGGAATATGGAAGAACATTTGGGATGGTATTCTGGAAGAGGCAACAGACATAATCCAAACAGAAAGAATATTAAGGAGGCAACACAGCTGACTGCGGGTTTTAGGAAGGGCCAACAAAAGAAGGAGAGGGAAAGGTAATGGAGACAGGGAAATATATGTCAGTCTGAATGCAATGTTTCAGAAGATAGCAAAACGTGATAAGAAGATATGTTGAAATCATCAGTGCAAAGGATGGGGAGAAGATAATAGAATAAGAATTACAATATCTCGTCAAGGAGAGTGATGATATTAAGGGAAACTTCCAGGAAAACTGGGCATAATAAAAGAGAATGATGGATCAGACCTAGCAGAAGTAGAAGATATTAAGTGGCAACAGCCATATACAGATGTACTACTTGAAAAGGACCATAACATCACTAATATATATGATGATATATTTTCTGATGCAGAGCCAGACATCCTGAAAAATGAAATTAAATGGACAGTGGAAGTATTGTTAACAAAAGGCTACAAAAAGAATGAAATTAGATGAATGCTGGAAGTATTGTAAAAAAATGTTGCAGACAATAATAGAATTCCAGCTGAATTGTTACAATTCTGCAAAATGGTTCTGTTTCAGTTTTACTTGGAATTTCCAGAATTTCCAGCAAATTAAAAAGGAACACTAAGGTAATGTTTATATTTATCTCTGTAAGCACAGTCATTATTTGAAAGAAATCACTTATTTTATTCTTTGTCCCTGATTATCTGTTGTTTTCTCCTTGAGCTCAGAGAAAATAGGTTGAGAACAAAGCATTGCCTCTCAATTGGAGGCCAGAAGCCAACTGCCGATTTGCAAATGAATGTTGCCATATATCTTTTTTAACTTGAAATACATTTTTGTAGCTGAAAATCTGCAATTATCGCAACAATATATGATCATATCTCCAAACATAAAAACTGTAATGTGTTATTAAAATAGGTGCAAGACTTTGGACTCTCAAGTGTTACATGCCAGGTGAATTATTTTAGTTTCCAAATAATTTTCTCCTGCCATGGCTGATAACTATCCATTAGGCCTCCAACAATGATACAATTACATCTCTTACCTTGTTCCAGGTATTACCTGGATGACAGAGAGGGCTGGCCAAGGAGGGGCATGCTGTTGTACAGACATCCTCAGTAGTGCTTTGTAATCTCTGCAGCACTCTGCCAGTTAAAGTATTATTATGGGCCACATCCCTTGCATGAGTCGAGGACAGTTATCGATATCATTGTGGAACCATGATTCTTTCCCCATAGGAGTACAAGTTGCCATATACCCTGTTGAGGGCTATGTCATTCATAGCTTAGTGACCATGCACTTGTACTTGGGACATGCTTTATATTACTAACTGTTCTCTGAGGGGCTGTGGATTTAAATATTTCCAGTCTGCCCTCATCTCCTCTGAAGTTAGGAATGACCATCTTCCTCATGCCAGCTCCAGCACACATCCAAGTCACTAATCAGTCTTGGGCTGCCTGACTATTGACTGTCTACACTGTTAGAAATGGCTATCCAATTGAATTGCATGAATCCATTTCTAAAACACATAGCAATTTGGCTATGAGTGGAGAAGTGATCGTACTCATCTGTGTTTCCTACTCTTTGAAATATGAGCAAACTGTGACAAATACTCATTGTTTATGGGAGTCCTTTGCAATCTGAACTTTCAAGAAGTCAATGAACATAAAAGTTTATTTTAACTAGCCTTAAATTTGTTATTTTTGGAAAATTATCATCTTTGGAAATGCTTGTTGAATGTTGTTTGTTATACTGTACTTCTAACTTGAGTCTGTGAGATGTTTTCTAAGATCTGTATTTTACAGAATTTTTACAGTGTTTAGTTTCTTCAGTATATAAATAATCTGAACTTCAACTTGAGTGTAATATTACTTGTTACATTAGAAAAGGAAGTTTGTAACATCTGCTCAGTTCTGTGCAGAAATGGAGTTCTTGGGTAGATGTACTCTAAGGAAAATATACATGATTTAACACAGCACTATCTTCAAATGTATCAGAGAAGTAACAGGAATACTGAGATGTATCTGGCTATTTTTCAAAACTCAGAGCTGTTAAATTTTCAGAGCTGTTAAATTTTAAACAAGCAATCAGTATGGCTTTTGATATGTGGTAGAATCTAAAGAGAGTGCTGACTGTCAGTATCAGAAATGTTTAACTGGAGCACAACTGGCAATTATTAAAAATACATAAAACCTCAGTTTTTGAATGCATGTATAATTTGCCATTTATATGTTACATTATTGATGTTAATGTGCTTATATATAAAGATTTCAGATTATATTAGCTACAGAGACTTACATCTGAAATGTACATTTCAAGTACATTCAAATAGGCAACCACTGCTATGAATATTACTGCCAAAAAGAAATACAGTGTCTGCTTACTGCCAGAAGGAAAGGCAATGTTGGTACAGATATGTGAGAGAGAATCAGAATTTGTATGAGAGTCTCTTCAAGCAGATTTATTGAAACCTCTAGAAAAGATATAATCTGTCACATCTTCAGTATAGTATCTCTTAAGTAATGATGTGACTTAATATTATTTGGCTGTATACAAAATTAGTGGTTTACAAGTTTTCATTAGAGTTATTGTGATTGACAGCTGGAAAACATTGTTTCTAACACATTAAATGATAAATCATTTGTGAATGTGTAACAGCATCAACTTAGCTGGGGAGAAATTGTGAACAAAGTGTGACAGTAGTATCGCAGCTTTTTGAAAGTTGAAATGCTTTAGATACTGTTGTATAGATGCTTGCCTCCAGAATTGTGAACTGTATATGTCAGTACAAATATTAATTTGTGTGCACTGGGTGCTACAGGGAGATACTATGCAATTATACAAGAAAATGCCTTGCTATGTCTGCTATTTCTCACATTGGCTTTAATGCTGTGAAACAATTTGATTCCAGAAAAACTGTTAATACCATTTGTATAATGAGCTACAAATGCAGCACATGTCTAACCATTCAGCTTAGTTGTTAAATGATCACAAATGAACTGAGAATAAGCTATACTGTGTAGCTCAGGGGATGCTTTGTACCACTTCCCTTTGCTCTTTTATAAGTCACATATAAATAAAATACAGGACATACCAATGCTTTTGGATCACCATGAATAAATGAATTCATATGGAGTTTAATAGTTATTGTCAACAATAAATGATTTAATAGATGCAAAAGATAAACTGCTGAACTTGTTTTCCAGGCATGCCTCCATAACAAGGCCTTAAATAGTATAATAATTTCTGAATCTATAACTTTACAAAATTCTATTTTAAAGCTATTGGCTGGTAGTGTTGTCATCTTATCAATTTACAGAGAAAAAGGTAAGTTATCTAGGGAGCACATCTCTTACTTAAACATCCATGTATTGATCTGCCCATCCATCCATCCATCCATCCATCCATCCATCCATCCATCCATCCATCCATCCATTCATCCATCCATCCATCCATCCATCCATCCATCCATCCATCCATTTTATGTAGTTAATCTACTTGGGAACAGCAGGATTCCAGAGTTTATGGCAGGAAGCAATGGATACAATTAAGGAAGCAGGCATGGATCAGTTCCTAGTGCAGTACAGGACAAATCCACTCATATATTCATACTTAGGGACATGTTTAGGATCAAGTTTTTATAATTTATCATCACAGTTGCACAAGCTGACATGCCTTTGGAATGTTGGAGGAAACTGCAGCCACCAAAGAAATCCCAAAGAAATGTGAGAAGAATATGCTATAAATGATGACTGCAAATGATGAGGTAATGCAAATTATGCCCATGATCTCTATATAATGGAGATTTTCTCCCCTGGCCTCCACTGAAAAAGGACACTGCTCAGCTGAACTTTCCTGGTAAACAGATACCAATGAATAAATAAATAAATGCACAAACTTGAGATCAGACTCTTCAGCCTAAAAGCAAACTGTGAATGAAAGAGCTGTGAACTATTTCCATAAAATTATTTCTTGCTTTTGATACTAAACGTCCTCAGGCAGTTTGCTTGATACAGTTTTTAGAGGTTGGTTGACCAATACATTTGAACCACTTTCCAGTCTCATTTGTGTTAAACTGTTTTTTTTTTTTTTTTGGGGGGGGGTTGCTATACTTTAGGACTTTGACATGAATCACAGATATACTCTCAGATGAGTAGCTCTACTTTATGGCAAGGTGCCAGGAAAGGACCAAGTCTGGTTTAGAGTTAAAACTGCCCAGTGCTACAACAGAAATGGTGTGCTAGCAAGAATAACAATGTAAATCTCAACTCAAATGCAGGCAGTACATAATAGGAGTCAATGGTGACTAATTTAAGAAATCAAGAGTAGCTGCAGTAATTTGTGTATGTTTTCAATGATTGAGCTGCGTACAAACAAATAGCATTCAATGCAACAACAAAAACATTGTCCAAGGTATTATGGATTTAATAAATTTAAAAACTCTGATTATCCGTATTCTTCAAATAATACCATTCTGTCTAGTGAGGTCAATATAAAGAATGTAGGAATAGTAAATGACATATTTTAAATTTGATGCTAATAAAGCACTTATTAAAAAGTGGTATTCTTTAATTAGGGACATAATATGTTGTATTTCAAGTAGAGATGACAGGGAGTCAATTTGTGTACATGTGGATATGGGTGTACATACGTGTTTGTGTTTGTGTGTGTATCTGTGTGTTTATTTCTGTGTGTGTGTGTGTGTGTGTGTGTGTGTGTGTGTGTGTGTGTGTGTGTGTGTGTGTGTGTGTGTGCGTGTGTGTGTGTGTGTGTGTAAGTCTGTGGTATGACCAAACATTGAGTATCATGCAACACTCTGATTATAAACCTCTGGTGTACTTCTAATTGTTCACATATCCTCTTGCTCAACACACTGATGTATTTTTGTGGCCACTTACCTGCACTGCTGGTGCATCCCCACTCTGTTTACCCTCACTAACACTCGGGCTCATTCCTCTCCCCTACTCTGCCCCCAATTCCCACCCACCCTCACTACTCACAGATTTATCTCAACGTCATATCACCTGATCCCTCAGCCATACCCACTATCCAATTCCAATCACACACATAATTCACCCACACTCAAAGATAGACACCATACAACACCCCTAATCACCAGCCAATTTACTCCCATCTTCCCCTAACCACTCACATCCTTTACACCTCCAATTACTCCTATAATTTTCTACTTCTAACATTCCTGATCTACCCGCACCCTCCTCAAAGACACATACCACTGATCTTAAAAATAAAACCACTGCAACTATGTCCTATACCCCTCACTCCCTGTTTCACAATACTCCCCTTCTACTACTTTCCTTACTCTTATGCCTCTCCACAGCCTCCATTATCAACTCTTATCACTATTCACTTGTTGAACATAATTATCTTAAATCCCCCACCCCCACCCTACCCCTTACCAGACTAACCCTTGCAAACATACAGTCACAGCCCCATCCAGTTATTCCCAAAACATCTTTCAAATTACCTCACCAATCTATTATGTCTCACAATCCAAAAAACAACCAAGCCTCAGATTCCACTCCCTAATGATGCTATACTTTAAAACTATTACCAGCATGGCAGCCCAATTACTATTAGGAGGTGATATTCACCCCAACTCCATCTCAACAACAATTTCTAACAACACACTCAACTCCAACCTACCACTCAAACATAAACCCACCAACCTACTAATACTCAACTTAAACATTTGCAGCATTATGAACAAAATAAAAGAGCTGCATTCTGCTTTCACCCTATATGACCCTGACATAATACTTATCACAGAGATATGGCTTAAGCCTTATATCAAGGATAACTCCATAACCCTTCCCAGATATAACATTCAAAGGGTGGACAGAATTCACAATAAAGGTGGAGGTATTGACCTACTTTACAAAACCAATCTAAAACTCCATAGGTTCATAGGTTCATCGGTGTGTACTAGGATAATGAACCTGGAGCTTTTACAAGCCTAGCCCCTAGAAGTGCCCTGGCATCTGGCCACCCGACGTTAGTTCCCAGAGCCTCTATCAAGTAGAACCACTGGAGTTATCCCCATGGGGAACTTTCTATTTCCCATCCACTCGGCAAGACTTCTCTTGAAGAGTGCCAGTGAGGTGCTCCACTTGACATGTATGCGAAGTCTATTCCATATCACAGGCAGTCTCTTGGTAATAAACCTGTCCCTCCAGCATGTTCTGTTGATTGTGGTAATGAGGTTGAGGTCTTTGGAGGGATTGGAATTTCTTTAGATGTAGCATTTCTGACAGAGAAGGGTCAGACATGCCCCTGTAAGTCAAGCAGACATTGAATCTTAGTAGATGATAAGAGACAGAGAATAGCTGGAGTTTTTTTAGTCTGTCCTTGTAGGGCATGTGTTTAAAGCCAAGGATCCTCTTTGTGAGGTACTTTTGAGGCCTTTCCATCTGTTGCAGATGTCTAGTGAGGTACATGCCAAATGGGGCATTATGCTTGATGAATGGTCTAATGAGGGAGGAGTAGAATGAGATGATGACCTCTCTCTTCCTGGATGCAAAACCCTTGTTAATAAGGTGTGTCACACAGAAAGACTTTCTGACCACTGTGACAATGTGGTGGTTGAAGGAGAGGTTGCTGTCAACCTGTGTCCCCAGATCTCCTATAATACTTTCAGTGTTCAGTGGGCTCCAATCGTAGTGGTAATTTGTAGGCACTGAGTTTTTCCTAAAGGGGATGATGGCACATTTTTGGCATTAAGCTTAAGGCCATGGTTTAGACACCAGTTATTGGTATCAGTGAGGCCTTTCTGTAGGATGGGGAGTTAATAATGGCTCCCAGTTTGCAGTCATCTGTGAACTTGGTGAGCCAGAGTCCTTCCATGTTGGCCAGGACTTCTGAGAAGTAGATGCCAAACAGGAGAGGACCCAGGACCGATCTCTGTGGGACTCCACTCATGAGAGGTTGGCAATCTGACTTAGGTTCATAGGTTCATAGGTAGGTACTAGGCTATCAGCCCTGGGGCCTATACAAGCCCGGCCAAAAAGGTTCACTGGCTTTTGCCACCCAAGAAAATTTTTTTCCTGTGCCACTGTCGAGCTGAGCCACAGAGGTGATTCCCAGGGTGAATTTCCTATTTCCCGTCCAATCATCAAGATTTTTCTTGAAGAGTGCTAATGAGGAGCTTTGTTTGATATAGATAGGTAGCTTATTCCAGAGTATGGGAAGTCTCTGGGACAGGAATCTATCCCTCCATCATGTTCTGTTTGTTGTGGTGACAAGGTTTAGGTAGCTAGAGCATGTAGCTCAGAGGGATTGGGAATTCTTTAAGTGGAGCATGTCCAACAGGTCGGGGTTTGACATAGCTTTGTATGTTAGGCAGAGATCACCTCTGAGTAGGCGATATGCAACGGAGTAAAGCTGGAATTTTTTGAGACGGTCTGCATAGGGCATCTGTTTGAGGATGGTAATCCTCTTTGTGAGGTATTTCTGTGGCCTTTCCAGTTGTTGTAGATGTCTTGTGAGGTACATACCAAAAGGGGTGTTGTACTCTATAATGGGTCTAATGAGTGATGAGTAGAGGGAAACAATGACCTATTTTTTTCCGGATGAGAAACCTTTTGTGCTGAGGTGTGACATGTAGAAGGATTTTCTGACTACTGTGGTGATGTGATTATCAAAGGAGAGACTACTGTCCACCTGTGTCCCAAGGTCTCTTATCACACTTTCTGTGTTAAGTATACTACTGCCTATGTTGTAGTTCATGGGTACAGAGTTTTTACCAAAGGGGATGACAATGCACGTTTTGGCATTGAGCTTGAGGCCATGGCTTTTACACCAGGCATCTGTCTCAGTGTGGCCCTTTTGTAGGATGTCCACATCGTTAGGAGTTTTGATTATGGATCCTAGTTTGCAGTAATCTGCGAACTTCATTAGCCAAAGACCTTCTGTGTTAGCCTATACGTCAGAGAAGTAGATACCAAACAGGAGAGGACCCAGGACTGAACCCTGTGGTACTCCACTTGTCACTGGTCTAAAGTCGGATTTGGAGTCTGCTACTTTCACGGTGTGGGTTCTGTCAGTGAGCCAGTTGGCAACCCATCTTGTGACATAGGGATTTATACCTAGTTTAGTGAGTTTATCTATAATTCCAGAGTGGGGGATGGTGTCAAATGCCTTGGCAAGATCTAGATAGGCTGTGTGAACCACCTTACCCTTGTCTACGGCTTTGGTGACTGCTTCAAATAAGTCTATCAGGTTTAGGAGACATGATCTGCCTTTTGCAAAACCGAACTGGGTGGGGTCCAGAGTTTGGAGATTACCAATATCTTTGTTTATAAGTTCCATGATGATGCATTCCATGGCCTTGCAGACCAGGCCCATCAAGCTAATGGGGCGGTAGTTCCCGGGGTCTGTGGTGGCTTCCCCCCTTGTGGAGTGGGATAACCGTTGCTGTGCGCCATTTAGCAGGCACAAAGCCTGAGGAGAGGCTATGATTGAACATGGTACTTAGATGGGGTGCCAGTTCATTCTGTAGTTTGTGTAGAACGCAGCCTGGGATGTTGTCTGGTCCCATGGATGCTGTGTTCTTGGCTTTGGAGAGTATGATTTTTACCTCTGCAGTTGTGATTACAGGAACTTTGCATTCTTCCGGTATAGAGATGGGCTCTTTAGGGGGTGAGAGGGGGGTAAAGTTAGCACTGAACCTATCTGCCAGGATGTTGCCAATATCAGTTGGGTCTGTATATTTAGTGCCATTGCGTTGTAACTCAGAGCAGCTCTGAGTGTTGCCATTGAGATTCTTGACATAGCTATAGAATGCTTTGGCGATTTTGTTTTCGTAACTAGCTTTGGATGATTTTATCAGGGATCACAGCTTCTTACTGAGGCTGACCAGGGAGCTCCTCCACTCGTGGGATTTTACTCTCTTTTGCAACAGTTTCTTCCTTCTGTTGTACAGTTTGTTTATGGCAGGGGACCACCAGATTGGCTTCTTTTTTTTGGAGGATAGTGTCTTGGTTCTGTTTGGGGTAGCACGATCCATGCACTCATGTAAGTGCTTATAAAGTGCAATTGTGTAGGATTCAGTAGTCATAAGTGTATTGTCCATCTGCATGGGTGTCATGAAGTTCACCACTTCTGTCTTAAGAAGCATGAGGTTGGCTGGAGAAATGTTTTACCATGGTTTCATTAATGGGGGGTGGGGGCAGGATGTGGATATCAAGGGAAATTAGCTTATAGTCAGATCAGACCAATGAGGCGTTGACTTCAGGTGTGGAACACTGGTCACTCATGTTGGTAATAACTAGATCTAGGATATTGTTGCCCTTGGTGGGGTGTGGATAAGATGATCCAGGGCATTGGAGTTTATGAATTCCAGAAAGCGTTGAGCAAAGAAAGTTGGTACATGAGTAGTTTTCCCAGTTAATGGTGAGGTAGTTGAAATTGTCCATTATTAGGGTGTTTGGTTGAACCCTAATATTTTCCAGTACATCAAGAAAAGAGGAGTGGGAATCCTGAGGCATGGTGGGTGATCTGTAGCAAGCTACAATTTGGATTGCAGTTTTGCCCAGAGTTAGTTGCACTTGGATAACCTCGGCTGCATTATGCTGAGCAACTAGCCTGGAGGTGTGGATATCCTTAATGAATATGGACACACCTCCGCCTTTGGTGTTCCAGTCCAGGCTACATGGCCGAAAAGTGTGGTATGAGTTATAGCCTGGTAGTGCAGTGGTGCTCTCTGGAGCCTTGAACCAGGTCTCAGTCACTAAACAGATATTAATGTTCTCCATTTTAAGGAGTGTATCGAGCAAGTGCATTTTGAGATTTAGATTTCTAGCATTGAGTAGCATCACCCTCAGTTTTTGCTTGCCTGTTCCTGTTACGATGGTGAATTTGTCATTTGAACCTTGCCTAAAAAAGGCACTATAGGGGTGGCAAGAACCTTAGCCAGTATCCGGAATCCCAGGGGTGACAGGTGCAGGCCATCTCTGGCAAAGCATCATGGTCTGTCGACCATGTCATCCCAGACAGACAGAGAGAGTCTGCAATTTTCACACTGTGGGTTCTATCTGTGAACTGGTTTGCAACCCACCTAGTGATATAAGGGTTGATGCCTAGTTCTTTGAGTCTATCAATAATATCTGAGTGGGGAATGGTATCAAAGGCCTTGGCCAGATAGAGGTAGGCTGTGTGGTCTGCCTTGTCCTCATCCACAGCCTTTGTGACTGACTCAAAGAAGTCAACCAGGTTTAGCAGGCATGATCTACCATTCACAAAACTAAACTGGGTAGGATCCAGAGTTTTGAGATTTCCTATATACTTGTTGATTAGGTCCATGATGATGTGCTCCATAGCCTTACATTTCAAACTCATCAAGCTAATGGGGCAATAGTTCCTAGGGTCTATAGTTGCCCTTCCTTTATGTAGAGGGGTGAGTGTAGCAGTGCGCCATCCATTAGGGACAAAGCCTGAGATGAGTCTGTGATTGAACAGAGCACACAGGTGTGGTGTCAGTTCACTTTGTAGTTCATTTAGAACACAGCAAAGGATATTGTTGAGTCCCATGGAAGCTGTATTCTTGGCCTTGGACAAAGCAGCTTTAACTTGTGCTGCATTAATGCTAGGTGCCTGGCATTATTCCAGTATTGTGATTGGTCCCTTTGGGGGGGGGGGTAAAAGTGATACAGAATCTGTTGGCCAGTATACTGGCAATGTCTGTTGGCTCAGTATAGGAGGTACCATTGTGAATTAACTCAGAGCAAATCTTGGTATTGCCGTGGTGATTTTTGATATTACTATAGAAGGCATTGTGGTTGCTTTTACTGTGTACCACAATTCTGCCTTCATAGCTGGCTTTAGAGGTTTTGATGAGGGATCTCAACTTTTTGTTGAGGTTAATAAGGGAGATGTTCCAGGCTTGGGACTTCACCTTTCCCTGCAACAGTTTCTTCCTTCTGTTGTAGAGTTTATTAATGGTAAGGGACTACCAGATTGGCTTCATTTATTTGGAGGAGAGCTTCTTGGTTCTGTTGGGTATGGCTAGTTCCATGAATTTATGTACATGTTTTTACAGTGCATAGGTGTATGATTCAGCAGTCATGCATTTATTTTCCATTGGCATTGGTGCCGTGAAGTTAGCCACCTCTTTTTTTTATTAGCCCAAAGTCTGCTTTGGAGTTTTTCACGGTGGTTACCTTTGTAGGAGGTGTGGGCAAGATGTGGATTTCCATGGTGATTAGTTTGTGGCCAGATCTAACCAGGGAGGAATTGACTATTGCTGTAGAGCAACAGTCATTCATGTTAGCAATAACCAGGTCAAGGATGTTGCTTCCTCTTGTGGGGGCAAGAATGAGCTGGACCAGGACATTGGAATTAATGAATTCCAGGAAACATTGGGCAAGTGTATTGGTACATAAGTAGTTTTCCCCGTTAATGGGGTGGTAGTTGAAGTCACCTAATATAAGGGTGTTGGGTTGGACCCTAATATTTTCCAGGGTTTTTAGGAACATGGAGTGGGAGTCCTGGGACATGGTTGGGGACCAATAGCAGGCTACAATCTGAATTCCTGTCTTACCCAATGTTAGTTGTAACTGAAGTTTCTCCAATGCATTATGCTGGGCTACTAGTCTGGAGGTGTGCATATCCCTTATGAATATGGAGACAACACTGCCTTTGGAGCTTTGTTCCAAGTTCTGGGGGCTAAAGGTGTGGAAAGAGTTATAGCCTGGTAGCACAGGGGTGCTTTCTGCTGCTTTAAACCTGGTCTCAGCTACAGCACAAATGTCAATGTTCTCCATTTTGAGGAGTGCTTCGAGTGAGTGCATCTTGAGATTTAGACTCCTAGCATTGAGCAGCATGACCCTCGGATTGCATTTATTTGTAGCTGTTATGGTGGTACTTTGGTCTTTGGAACACCAGCTAAAAAAGGCACTATGGGGGTGGCAAGAACCTTAGCTAGTATCTGGAAACCCAGGGATAACAGATGCAGACCATCTCTGGCAAAGCATCAAGGTCTGTCAGTCATGTCATCCTAAGCAGACACATACTGGATCCCCTTGAATGACACCAGAAACTTAGCCAATTGTTGAAGTCAATCATTTTCTGCTTGTACTGCGGTATCATCCTGGGCGATGATAGGATGCTGCTCAGGGCTAGGGTCATACCTGCCTGGTCCACATAATCTGAGAGCTCCTCCATGTCTCTTTTCATGTATTCCATGGAGGTAAGTCTCAGGTCATTCACACCCACATGGACAATGACAGTCATACTTGTACTTGTGGAGTGACCTGAGTGTGTGTGTCATTTGTCAGAGCATGGCACCCAAAAGACAGCTGACTGTTACCTTCTCCTTATTAAGCCTACTGAGTTGGACATCAATGTGCCTCACTATCGCATCACCTATTACTAGTGTATTGGGCAAGCTGTTTTGCATTAGAGGCTTAGGTTGAGGGGCAAACTGTATAGGTGAGCTATGTGTCTTGTGATTTTGCTGTGTTGTGGTAGTTGAGTGCATTTCTGCCTTGGAGGTCTCTGCTGTTTGTGTAGATTTCTATTGAGAGCCTCCACAAAGGTGGGTGTGTGGTTTGTGTTTTTATGTGAGAACTGTGATGGTGGGTGTTCTGGAGGGCTATGTTTTCCATGTGGTGTGGTGCAGGTATTGACCTTCTCCTCTTCACCAGCTATTCTGGTCTTGGCTTTAGAGTGCATGGCTTCCAATTTAGCTATATAGGTGCATCTCTTGCAAGTCTGAGTGTTGGGAGGTAAGAGGAGAGGGTTGTCTTTGTACATGAGGCAGTTGCCACACTGCCTTAAAATGCCCAGGTTCACCAGGTTAATAGGAGAAGTACAGGGAACTGACCTTTAGGCCTGCCTGGAGGGATAGGCATTATTAATAAGTACTCTAGCTGTTTCCTTATAGGAAGTTTAGTGCTGGTAGCACTTAAGTGTGCTATAACAATTGCTACACGGCCCCTGATAAAGTGCTAGCCAAGTAAGCTAGTTAAAGTGCAAGATAGAAGAGAACTAGCAAGATTGAAGGGAAAAATTGAAGAACAGACTTTCTGGCACTGGTAATAGTTTACTCTAGCTTAGCAGTGCTCTGTGGCATGCAAACCAGTGCAAACAAGGGTTTTTAAAGCAGAAAGTTGAAAGGGATAGAAAAGCTGCCCAAACCGCTAATAAACTACAATTTCAGAGTTAGAAACAACTCCTCTTGTGCTAGATAGGCTACCTAGTGCTTACCACTCCCACTGATAAGCTGAAAGGCTTCCCTCTAACACAGAAAGTTCTGGGGATCTCAGAAACTACAATACAGCCCTGAATACAGCAAATCTGTATCTGGACTTCTCTAGTAACAAGAAAGGTGAGAAAACAAGCTAAAACTTTTTTTTTAATTTTTTACAGAAAAAAACACTTAAAACAGTAATAAAATCGCTTTAAATACAGTGCAACCTATCACACTTGAGTGTGAAGCAAAAATACAGTAAATGCAGTTAAAATAAATGCAATACAATGAAAATGACTAAATGAAGTGCAAAATGCAGTATAATCAAGAAAAAAAGCAAAATGAAGATGTTTAAAGTCTCCTTTCCTCCTCTCTATTGCTCTTGTAGTCTGCAGGATGCCAAAATGGGATCCGTGGAGCTTAAACAAGCGCAAACCCATGCAAACACAAGTTTTTAAAGCAGAAAGTTGAAAGGGATAGAAAAGCTGCCAAGACATCCAAAAGCTATAATTTCAGAGCTAGAAACCACTCCTCTTCTGATAGATAGGCTACCCAGTGCTTACCACTCCCACTAAGTTGAAATGCTTCCCTCTAACACAGAAAGGTCTGGGGAACTCAGAAAATACAATACAGTCCTGAATACAGCAAATCTGTATCTGGACTACTCTAGTAACAAGAAAGGTGGGAAAACAAACAAACAAGATAGAACTTTGTTTTTCCCTAACTCCAAAAATGCTGAAACTATATGTGCTAAACTCCTCTTAAACCAGCACAGGTACCTAAACTTACTTGGGATCTTTATACCCCCAGGAGACAACCTAACCACCCTAGAGTCAATACTCCACTGGGCTTCCCACTTCCTCCCCCAAAAAGCCATAGCACTAGGCGATGTCAATATCGACTGGAACTCTATCCACTCCCCAATACCCACCAATCATATTAATCTATATAACTTCACCCAACTCATTCAATTACCCACACACATTGCTAAGTCCACAAAAAGGGAATCTATATTAGACTGGAACCTAAAAAAACAGCCCAACACTGCCCATCAATGTGGAACACTGCCTAACTCTCTCAGTGACCACAATACCACTTTCATCCTTAGACACAAACTTAAATCCATGAACTCCCCCTCCCTACTACAAACCCATGCCTGCAAAAACTTCTCCACAGGTCACTTCCTTGAAGCCCTTAGAATCCTGTAACTAGTCTCCCATCAAAACCCTCCCACTAGACAAGGCAGTAGAATACTTCAACTCCACATTTCTAGATATCCTCAACCATTTATCCCCAGTCAGAACAATTAGGATATGTAGCAACCCTTCCCCTAGCTACAAAACACCACAAGGGCCTTAATGAAAGAGAGGGATAAATCCTGGAGTATCTGTCATCAACACAAAATACCTACAACTAAGAAAGCCTTTCTCAAACTTAGAAACAAAGCAAGAAACAAGTTAAGACTGACAAGCAAAATCAGTACACTTCTCTACAAAGAAAACACAGTAGCAACACTCAAAAAATTTGGGCTGTAATAAACAGCAGCCTCCAGTGTGGTAAAACAACTACACCCCCACCAAATATAGAAGGTACAAACTTAGACATAGCCTCCAGCTTCAACAACTATTTTACCTCCTTTATACTTAAACGTATAAAATCATACAAACACCACCAACCTCCCCCAACCCCCTAAACCCTAGATAAACACTACCCCCTTCTCACTCAAGCTGGTACCAGTATCAACCATCCAAAAACTCTTAGGAAAACTCAAAGCAACCACCGTCACTGCTGACAATCTTCCTGCTGAATACCTCCAACTCACATCCAGGGCCATAGCTTACCCCATCACATTACTAATAAATAGATCTATTACTGAGCACACCACTCCAACCTTGCGGAAAACTTTAATCATCATCCCCCTTCACAAGGGTGGCCCCTCTATTGATTTGTCTAATTGCCAACCCATCACAATTCTCTCACCCCTATCCAATATTCTAGAAAAGTGAATTCAATATCAACTCCTCACCCACCTTCTTTCCAACCTACTATCCAAAAGACAACACAGTTTCCACCCATTTCACAACACCACCACTGCCCTAATTAACTTCACCAACACCATAAACACATACAGGAACCAAGGCAAACTTGTCTCTGCCACTTTTCTAGATTTATCCAAAGCATTTGATACAGTTTCCCTCAATAAACTCTTAACCTGCCTCTCAAATCTCAACCTTGACAGTTTCACTCTGATCTGGTTTAATAGTTACCTTAACAACCACCATTAGTCTGTCAAATGGCTTAACTCCCCCCCCACCACTCCATGTCATACTTGGTATACCTCAAGGCTCAGTTCTCAGCCCCATTCTTTTCAACATCTTTACAAACCAACTCCACTTAGCAGTTACAAAAGCTGAAATAGTCCAATACGCTGATGATACAATTCTGATCTGCTCCACATCGGACATAGATGTTCTCCAACAAAAAACCCAAGAATCCTTTACAGAGATAGAAAATTGGTAAAATAAATCCCTGTTAATATGAAACCCAAAGAAAAAAACAACATATGCGGTTCCACCCAACAAAGACCAATGATACTACCTTCTCCATATCATCAGCTAACAAGACACTCATCTCCCGAGTATCAGAGGCCAAATTGTTAGTATTTACAATTGACCAACAACTAAAATACAACAAATATATATCCCTCACTGTCCCCAAAGTCCCCAAAAAGCTAGGGATCCTCTAGCGCTGTAAAAAGTTTCTAACTTACAAGTCTAGAATCGCAATAGCCAGAAGCCATCTCTTAGCAACACTACTGTATGTTTGCCCAATGTTAACAAACCTAAATAAAACTGACCTTAACAAACTCTCCACATGCTATAACAAAATCACCAGGATTGCAATCAGTGCCAAATCACCCTCCCACCACTGCCAATCCCTACATACACTACACTTTGTTAGAATTTCCAAATTTACTACAATACTACAAACTCAACCTAGCACACCAGATTTTATATTATCCTGAAAAAAAACTCTGCCCTGACTGGCCTTCTAAACTCCTACAATTCAGATAAACAATTATGATCCAGTAGCAAATCTCTGATTGAAAATATCCCATGTAAAAACAGCTCTGGGAATCTATCCTCCCTCATGAAGTTGCAAAGACATGGAATACCCTGCCTCCTGATTTCAGACTACAAAAATGTACACCCACTTTCAAAAATCTCTTCAAATGATGTCTTTGCACCAAACATTTATGTAACTGCAATGGACCTCCCTGAAGTCCCCACCCTACTGTAGGATACTATTTCCTGATGCTTTAGGCAAGTTACAAATATTGTGTCCCGCTTACTCTCACTGTATATATTGTAAATACTGTTTATATACTTATAGTGTGCTAAGGCTCTGTAATGTAAATATACTGTACCTACACTTGTCTATAAAATGCTGTGATTACATGTTTGTACTTCAACTCTGTATTAATAACTTGCTAACCTTTCAAAACACGTTTCCTAAAATTGTTAACATTTAAACTTTGACACCTGGATTGTTACCATAAGTTACTCATTAGTATGATAGCAAAGCATTCTAAAGCTTTTGAAGATATTGGGGAGTTTCATATTTTTCCATTCTTTCAATGCTTTTTCTCTTTCCTGCATTAGCATTCTACTCTTTTTGTTTAGCCATATTGCAATATTTGTTTTTAGTCTCTTCCTTCTAGGAAGTACAAGGCTATTTAGGATATTTAGAAAAGTAGTATTGAATTAATTTACAGCATTATATAAGGGGAGAATCTTTAGGAAGTCCCAGTCAGTAGATCATAGTGCAGTAATGAATATTTCTGGATTAAACTTCCAAAGATTGTGTGCTGTTTTATAAATATGCATTTAACTGGATGTGTGAGATGTCTGGTCATATAGATTGGGAGATGATCACTGAGAGAGTTTGACATTGCACCTGTGGTGGTATATTTTCTAGGGTATGATACTAGGATTTAGTTTAATATGGAATTTGATGTCTTGCTATAATGTGCGGGGCTATTAATAGTGAAACCATATAAGTCCATGTTAGATATGGGGGAGTTAGGGTTTATGTCCAACCAAATGACATTAACATCCTCTAGTAGTATTTTTTCCTGCGGAAATGTTATAGCTATCCAATGTAGGGTATCTTCCAATATAGCGGTATTGTCTCCAGGAAGCATTTAAAGAACAGTAATACATAACTGTTCAGAATTGTTTATTTTGAGGAAAATAATAAAAAGCTCTGTTGAACTGAATTTTGGAATTGGTTTGCCAGTCAAATTATGATTGAGAGCCATCAGTTTGTAGCCTGTATAAAGCTATTATCAAAAATATACAAAGTAAAACACATTTTCTGTCATTTCCTGAGGCTAAATAACTGGCATATAGGTTCATAGGTTCATAGGTTCATACTAGGCTATCTGCCCAAGGGCATTTATAAGCCTAGCCCATAGTTATGTGGCTTTCGCCACCCCTTTAGTTTGAATAAAAACTATGCCTATCATTTTGCTGTGCCTCTGTCAAGCAGTGACGCTGAAGTAATCCCTGGGGTATATCTGCAATCTCCCATCCATTGGTCAAGATTCCTCTTGAACAAGACCAGAGAGGTGCTCTGCCTCACATGTACCGGGATTTTGTTCCACAGCATAGGGAGTCTCTGGGTGATGAATCTGTCCCTCCAGCACGTTCTATTTATAACCGTGTCAAGGTTTAAGTCTCCCGCCCTTGTGGTTCTGAGGGATCTAGATTTTTGAGGTGAAGCATATTCATCAAATCTGGGTTTGACATGGCCTTATATGTCAGGCACAGGTCACCTCTGAGCAAGCGGTATGAGACTGAATAGAGCTGGAGTTCTTTCAGTCGGGCAGCATAAGACATATTTTTGAGACCCTTTATCCTTTTGGTGAGGAACTTTTGGGGCCTTTCAAGCTGCAGCAGGTGTCTGGTCAGATACATTCCGAACGGGCATTGTACTCAATCATAGGTCTAATAAGTGATGAGTACAGGGGACGATGACCTCCCTTGATCTAGATGTGAATCCCTTCATGATCAGGTGGGTGATATAGAAGGTTTTCCTAACTACTTTAGCAACATGAGTGTCAAACGAAAGGCTACTGTCAACCTGGGTCCCCAGATCTCTGATGACTTTTTCTGTGCTCAGTGGATTGCCACCTATATGGTAGCTAGGGGTAGCCTTGTTTTTCCCAAAGGGTATGACTATGCATTTTTTGGCGTTTAACTTCAGGCCATGGCTCTGGCACCAGTTATCCATTTCTGTGAGGCCCTTCTGGAGGATATCTGTGTCAGATGTGTTTTCGACTGTATAGTCTACTGGTTAAAAAAAAGAGGCAGTGGCAACTCAGTAAGAGGTCATTAGATTGCAACGATTGTTTCACAGTGACTTTCAATCACAAAGCAGGCATGTATTTGACAGATTAAAGTTAATATGCAGCAAGGTTCTTCATAATAAATGTGTTTACATTTTATGACAAAAATCTCAGTAAACTTGTAGGAGTAAGGCCTTGTGGCAGAACTATACTAATATGCACAATATTGATGGGATGTTCACAAGCTCATGCACTTAATTACTTCTGCTGTAATGCGGAATACACAGTGTTGTCATGTTGTGTACTTTCCCACGCAAGATGCTCACCTATAATGTAAATTACACAGCATCAGTATACATCATTTCAGACATGCAGCTCCTGTCAAACACAGAAAAACTGTAGCAGCTCCCAATACATTACACCAGTGAATGCCACACCGTGTAGTTGTTATTTGCACTATTTATGTGGCTTATAGGTTTGCAAATAACTAAATGAATTGTGTCATTTCCTTCATTAGTGAGAGGGTTGTTGTAGCAAAGGGTCCCTATCACAAGTCTGGCATCTACTCCTTTGAGTACTGTTACTTTATAACAAAAACTGCAATTCTAATAAATAATGGTGAAATATGAAATGTAATATTACACCTTTAATTTTTTTATTTTTTAATTTTTAGGAATCATCACTGTTAGATGCAAATCTGACAATGTTTCTACTCATACTGCATATACTTTATCTGAGATTTATATATTTTGGGATAAGGAGTAATCCAATGTACAGCAGCTTGGACTTCCTACATTAACAGTTTCAAGTGTGCTGTTTCAAAAAAACACAGTTATTATCCTTGGACTTTCAATGTGTACCCATAGTAAGGCATGATGAAGACAAGAGTGTACCTCTGCTTTCCAGCTAAAGAAATAGTTGTTATTCATGGGAAGTAATTTCTTTTATATCCAACCATCTCTCCATCCATCCATTCATGATATGTTTTTCCCCATTTTTGCACATAGTCATGGTGTATATCTAGATCCAATGTTCACACTACCAGGTGGCTAGGTCTGCATTAGTTATTTCATACCACACTTATAGACAGTTATTCACAAATATGGACAATTTAGCTGTCCAATCCACAGACATATAATGGACAAATGGGGTCCTATGGCAGGTAATGGATCAGAGCACCCCCACCCCAGCAGCCATTCCAGTGTCCCATTACTTGGCGGTCTCTCTCCATTTACCATAAATAACATTCAAACTGTCAGGGTGCATGCTATTTTCTTCTTTGCTTTTACAGTGGTTATAGAGATTTGATTCAAAATCTTTAATTTAAATTTTATAGCGCAAGCCCTGGTAACCATTTGATAAACAAAAGAATCTCACATCAAAAATAGACTTAAAATGAGCACCAGTAAACTGCCCTTCCCTTGAAACTCATTTTCCTTGAAAATTTGTATCATAGTAATATTCATCAATTCATCAACAACTGCATAATGAATACTGAAGATCAATCAGTTTTGATCATCACTCTAAATAATGCAGATTATATGACCAGACAAATTCCAGCCCCTTTGATATTGCTAGAAGCTGCAAAAAAAAAAAAAAAAAAAAGTACTGCAGAAATATATTATTAACATGTAACATTTTAGACTATTAAAATGCAACATGTTTAGAATACATTACACAATCCAGGCCTATTAATGAATTAGTTCATACTTTAGTGCAATGAATAAGGTGAAACAATTAAAGACTATCCCCGGGATTCATGAAGTTCGGCACAAGGCCGGCATTAGGCTTGTGATGACCGTGTGGTGTGAAGATGGTGCAGTAGCACCAAATGCATATTAATGAAGGCATGCTGCCGCCACAGCAGCATGCATAGGAAAGGAGCGCAAGTGCATAGGGCGTGTTGAAGTGCCGCACGGAGGCGTGGAAATGTCAGCTGTCGACGTGCAACCTAAAATGCTTGCATATAACAATTTGCAAGCAATAGTAATCACATCTGACAGTGTCTGTGGATACTGAAGCGTATGCAAAGCATGCAAGACAGTTCCAGTGAACACAAAATGAAGAAGCAAACACAAATGCATGGTAGGGAATAATGGGTCCCTATCCCTCGAACAAATGACATTGAAAACCATGTGCCCGTAGTTTAACGCAGTGCAGATAGTTATATCAAGTGGAAGTGAAACACATCATATGTTAGCGCACTGCCAATAAGTACGTCCAGCCCAATGGTCAGGGTCACCAGCTAACCCATATTGTGAGGGAGAGTACACAGCTGGGCAGATGTGTCCATAACAAAAAACATGATAAATGTAAATATCTGGTGACCGTATGACCGAATTATATCCCACAACGCATGTAATAGTCACATACAATAGGTATGTCCATATTTAACATACCATATGTGACAGGAAATAGAATAAGCATGTAAACAAAACAGAAGGAGCATATAAACTGCTACAACAATAAGGCAACGTGTAGGCTTAAAGGAACAGTATTACCCATAGCGTTGACTGTGGGTATGTGTTGTCCAGTACAATCGAATATGTGTCTGGAATATATCCCATCCTGGACATAGGAAAAGGTGGCATCCTACCAATGATTAGAACAGTCGGCCAAAATCCGCACATCTGCGGTCCAAGCCAAACTTGTCAGGATGTGTCACAGTTGAACGGGTATTACCTGGGTATACCAACCATGTAATGAAAGTTAAGTATGGGAGTGTACCTATGTGCATGAGGTATAGCATGTGGAAGGCCAAACATGGCAGGGTAGTCCACACAACCATACAGGTATCTGACATATGTAGGGTATGCAATGTGTTACCTTGACCATGTCATGGGCCATCAACCAAAGCAGTGATGGATGGAGTGTCAGGAATATGTGTGTGGGGAGGGTGGGTAATGGTATAATCCTCAAAGGTGAGACTGTGTCGTATGCAGAATAGGTGAACTGGAGGTGTATGAGGGAGCAGCGGGTGAAGAAGAAAGAAACACAAAAACATGTATACACATCTGCAATACAACCAGACAGGCCATACTGTAGAACACAATCCCACAAACATATGAAAATTAAAATGTGCGATACAAATGTACAGAAATGTCACCGGAACATACCCACATATTGGTCCTCATAGAACTGGCCATATCAAATGCAACACACCTGGATGCATAATGCACTACCCAACATCCCCTCCACAGCACACAACCCACCATCATACCTGAACGTCCACCAAATCCAGCCATACTTGGCCTACTAGTTTGGCACAGCCACATCTACACATAGTGACCACTACGCATATGTAGTAGGTAGTGTCACCCTAGGCAGTTTCAGGATTGCAAACTATGTATCCCTTTCTTGTAAAACCCCCAGCACATTTTCATAAAGCCAGAAGAATGGTCGGTATCGGTCTTGTTATTATCGGTCTTGTTAAATTTTTGGATATCCCTCATGGGATAAGTAACCTGTGTAAACATTAGAATGGGTATCAAGACATGATGTCCAGTCCTGTGGACATCTGGACGCAAGTTGGAATGTGCAGTAGTGGTGCACGAGACTGTCCAGCCCTAGATGGTCATGCAGAACCTACTACCCAGGATCAAACACCTGCCTGTGACACACGTGTCCCAACATGAATAAGCGAGAGAATATATTGCACACATTCACATAGTGGTACATGGAATAAGGGTGATGAAGGCACTGACGTAAACAGGATACCCCCTGATCCACTGCGTGAGGGACAATTACTGTGTGTGTAGGTGTGACCTGACCAACAATGATACAATGCCAAATGTCCTGTGATTGTATGAAATAACTATGTACCATACTGCATGTAACAGTTGCCTAAAGTGGTCACATCAGGATAGAATAAATGTAATTCGTACAAGAAACAGGCAAACAACAAAAGTGCTAAAGGTATAGACTCGCAGCTAGGAAACTAATGAATGTTCTAAACCTGCACTGACCGTGGCTATGTGTTGGCCTAAACAATCTGGTGTCCCAGAATATATCCCAACCTGTACATATGACAATGTCAACACTACCAATGGTCAGAGCATTTGCACAATAACTGGCCAGCCTCTTAACCACTCACAAAGCCAATGACCTTTGGAGGAAAGGTGTTGAATGAGAATGACTACTTACAACAATGAAGAGTAATAGATGCATTTAACTGCAGAAAATTAGTAGTATTCCGAATCTGTCAACACGTTCCAAGTTAATAGTACTAATATGGTAGAAGTGTCCGTGATTATCCCTGAGTTGTCATAGCCTTGTCCCTGTAGAAACGAGTCCCTGAATATCACAGAGGTCCGTACACATAAGTACACCAACCAACTGTCACATCTGTTGACAGGACTATTGCATACCTGTAGTGAATTTATAACAGATGTCAAAAATAATATTCATTGTATCTATAAATGAATGAAATAGTCAAATGAGAAGGGAAACATGTGGAACCCCCCCACCCTACCCTGCATTATGTAGTGGAACCACTCCCCACCCTAAATTATGTAGCGCTGACCTAATGTGGTCAGAGGTGCCCAAACACCTGTATCTGTAAACACAGGTAGAATGTTAAACTCTGGACTAACTCTGTCCATGTGCTACGTCTGATCTTTGAATAGTGCCAGGGCAGTTCTAGTCACCAGTCAGCCGAGCCTAAACCCAGATGAGCACATGAACACCCTGACAATCAAACATGCGTATGTGCGAGGACTATAAGCGTAGGAGTTCTGAATATCCTTGGAGTGAGTAGATATGCAGCACGGGTCCAGAGCAGTAAGAAACAGGGAATGTCATAAGTGTAGTACTGCATTTTTTTCAGCAGGAGAATGGATGCCTGCTGTGTAAGGGAAGCGATGAGGCATATGTCAGAGTAGCTATGAACCATGGATATACATACAAATGAGCCAGAACAACAATAGTGTAGTGGTTAGAGCATCCGCCTAATGTAAAGGCATTCCTGGTTCAAGTACGACTATAGCACATATTAATTGTGTAATGAATGGCTCTGTGCTGTAAAGCCAACATTTATACATGTAAAGGTGACTGCGTTCACATGGGTCTGTTAACCGGATTCCATCAATCAAAGTGGTACTTTCATAAGGAATAAGGCACATGTAATCCCAAAAAAGTGCCAGTAAACATATGTAACTCAGAGAAGGTAGATGCAAGTGCGCCTGCGCGGGTGTACGCAGCTATTAGCATAGCAAATGTATGTTGTCTTGTACAGCTGTAACTTTTATATAGGCATAGATATATATATATATATATATATATATATATATATAGATAGATGTGTGCATAGATAAATATCCACAGACATAACAGAAATATGCAATTATATATATATATATATATATATATATATATATATATATATATATATATATAGATAGATATATATATAAATATATATATAGATATATATATATATATATATATATATATATATATATATATATATATATATATATATATATATATATATATATATATATATGAAAGCAAATATAAGGGTTGTGAAGGGAATCTAGAGCAAGTAAGGAATTATAAAGTGCTCGCAGTGTATGTCAGATAAAGCTGCACAAGTGTGAGTAGAGCACTGCTATTCACACCGGACGCAGGGTTATACCAGTAGCATAAACATCGTTGAAGTGCTACATCAACATTGTAAACAGACGGAATGTAGTACATGTTGTGACCACCTACACTTGTAACCCTCAAACCGTTCGTAATCCATAACACCAGGAAAGGCACATATGTGCAAATATGAATGGATGGTGATCCTGTGAATACATGAGGTGGTACAAAATGGGCCCCGACGCTTTGGAGAGGGCAATGTGTAAAGGTGTGTCATGGCGGTGATATCAGGTGTATAATGGCTGTTATGCATGGATACTCAACACGAGTGTGCTGGGGAAACTATGGATATGTGATTACGGACATAGGAGTGCTAGGGTATGTTGCGCTGGGTGCAATGGAGTGGCCCGTGGAGGTCAGCTAGTACGTAGGTGCAATTCCCAGATAGAGCGTCATTTGCGTGGAGACATGCGTGAATGGGCGTATCATTGTCGGGTGTTTTGCGTCAGGGCTGGCAGCCCGGCACGTAAAACCTATACGCCACCCATGAGCAGAATGGAGTTCTGCTGTGACAACCCCAAACCGGGAAAAGCAGAAAGACACAACTACATGAAGACATCAATATGGTGACATACAATCTCAGTAACACACTCATTCTGTCAACAGTAATAATATGAATGTGCACAGAAACAAACACAGTAGCAGGAATAATAGGCTGCGCATACGAGTAATAGGTCGAATGACAATGTATCACATCACACTTATCAGCGGCACCCCAGACATGAAAAACGTGCGACATCCGTCCGCTGTATAATGTGCAATATACTGATTACAAGTTCAGCAGAGTGAAGTGTCGCTGTCATAATGACTAAGGCAATAGTATGCTGTTGAAGCAGGGATAAAACCCAATACGCATGTGTAAGTGCCTATGTCCAGGAAATGTATAGGTTAATGGACACACAGATATATACATAGATAAAAACGTGTATATATATATATATATATACATATATATATATATATATATATATATATATATATATATATATATATATATATATATATATATACACACAAGGATATACTACGGATATATATATAAATAGATATATATACACAAACAACAGGTATTGATATATAGACATACACACAAAACAATTATATATGTCACTGTAGATATACACATGTACATAACTATGTTACTTTACAGCAATTAGGGGTAACATATCTGCAACCCGGGCATATGTGACTGGGAGGTCCAATAAATAAATGTTGTACCGCCCACACCGCCCAGCTAGGCCGGTCAGATATACAGACAGGCAATATAGATTAATACACTGCCACTGTCCAAAACACCGGTAGGAAAGTACCAGTGGGAGAGATCTGCAAGGTCTACACTTTAAACATGGATAATGGAGTCCCTTGCGGAACCCCAAAAATTCAGGGTACGTGTGAACCTGTTGTCATCGATGCGAGCAGGATGTAGGTGTACATGGAACAGTAGGTGTGATAATACATGGATTGACAAAATGTACGACATGGGTCCTGAGACAGGATGACTGGGCAATGTGTAGGGGTGTGCTCATACCCCAGCTGCACTCGCAGTAAGTATTTGTCATGACTGCTGTAGAGGGGTGCCAGGTAGGTGGACCATGGGTATGCAATAATGGGCTTAAGTATGCAGGTGCTGGTTGGCAGAGATGTAGTAGGCCCACCCAGTGGAAGTCATTAATATTCCTATGTGGGCATAGCATATGCCTACACCTCCCAAACCTGAAGAGCACATCTACCGGATAGTCTGTAAACATTCGGGGGAATACATAGAGACCAAATCAGTGCCGTGGACCCGATTAGCATGGACGTCCATAGTTATGAATCAGAATGCAACAAAGTCCAACTAAACACTTCCAGAACTAGTGATATTAGGTGGACAGGTGGCAGAATACAGGTAATGACAGATGACAACATGTATGAGTTATAAACAGCATGTACCTCGACAAACATGAATGAATACATATGCTCTGTGACTGTAAATGTGTCTGGTTACTAGAACCAATCATCTAAATGTGTCCCACAGGGTGTTATGCATTGTTCCTGACACAGTGTTCATTCACACCCATTGGTATGTGAGGTCTGCTAGTGATGGAAAGTGCATAATTTGCTGACCACCTTAGGTAGATGATAGCATAATAGATGAGGTTCAACACCTGTACACCTTTGAGGGACACACATGTCTGGGCAGTTGTGTCCTGCAAAATGACAGTTATGGCACATCCTGTGAGTTCGGGAAAGGAGGTTATATAGTGTGTGTAGTGGTGTCAGAAATGAATTTGTTGTATCAGAAACAGCTACATGTAATAGGAAACAGTATTAGCAATTATAATGCTACAAGAATAACCTTAACGTATGCAAACCGTGGAAGTTATCAGTTTACCACTGGCTGTGGGTTTGTGTTGCCTTGACATATGTGATAGCTCTACATATAGGATCTATAGGGCTGACACCATTCTGAATGATCAAAGTGGAACCTGCTCTGTAGAAATGTCAGATGTACCAGGGCAGAACATACCTACAGCCATGCATAGTACTGAAATATACATATCGGCACAAATCAAAGCGTAGTCTAGCAGCAGTAAAGTTGCTTATGCTACATATAACATATTGACGTGTCAGGTATACAAGACCTGTAACAAGCAACCACTACAGACACGTACAACATGAGAATGTCCCCTAATCAGGACAGTTGCAATGGCTAGAGTATTGTCCATACCTCTCAACTGTCCCTGATTTTCAGGGATGTCCCTGATTTTGGCTGAAAGTTTAACTCTGTCCCTCTGAATCCCTGCTAAAATTAGTGACTTTTGGAGGAAAGGTGGTGAATTACACTTAATGACTAATGACAATAATAAGTAAGAGTTATAAACTTTTACTTCAGAAAATGTGTATTAATTGATATGCTCTTATTCTGTCAATGTTTCAAGTTAATAGCACTACTTTTTTAAAAGGGTCCCTGATTGTCCCTGATGTTTTCTTGACTTGTCCCTGATTCAGTAGAAATTTGTCCCTGATTAGTTGAGAGGTCTGGTATTGTCACATGACATATGCCTAATGAGGGACTGTCCCATGCAAAGTGGGAAAGGTGTCACTCCTACAGTCTCCCGTAGTGCAATCTGAAAGGTGGAAAATGTACAGTAGGTATGCGGTAGCATGACTCAGCGGACAGCTGCGTTAACAAAATCATATTCACATGTCAGCATTGCAGAGTATCGGTTCCCATGTATCAGGCAGATGGGAGCAGATCATATGAGGAACACACATATAATATGATTACGTCACCGGAGAGGCCACCGAGTCCGTACAGTCGAATGCCTGCTGTCGCCAAATGGTTACACATACCCGATACTGTAGTCATGTAGTCCAATGTAATATGCATCACAAGGGATCACACACACCCAGCATGAGTGACAAATGTAAGCAGAAATGTCACTGAGCGAGCGGCTGTAAGCGTGTTTGTCTACCAGTATGCCAGTAGTGCACTGTCAAACAAATGCGGAGTCTAAACGGGTATAAGGTGCTATAACCAGAGGTCAGCATTGCTTAACACTGTGCAAACCCACGCACAACTGCTCCCACTTGCTGGAATGTGCCTTACCCAGTCCGTATCCAAAGGTGTCGGTCTGTCCACAAACAAAGAACCGCCCTATTTACGTGTTGGTAGCAGTACCCTGCGCACATAGCTCATGTGAATTAACAATAGACCATGGCATATGTACAAACAATAGACCACACGCACACCATACAGCGCAGTCATCCAACAGTATAGCAATGTACTGGCAGATATATCCGGACCACTGGTGCATGCATGCCTGGCCGTCCTGTGTTTCATTGTGTGAGCATGCCCAGTATGACTGTTACGCATGTTGTCGACTGACATTACTGTCATACTGTCATGTGTGTGAGCATGCCAAGTATGGTCAACTGTATCGCATGTGTCACATGTCCAGATAGCACTGTGTTGCTGACCCCTCCCTTCTACACAGACAGGTGTCATGCTGTGTCTGCAGGGTAGCTAATTGTCATGTGGCATTGATAGTTGCTACATGTCTGCATAGCGTGGGGGACATCCGACCGCAACCACAGTCCTACACAGCACCGTGGGTGGTGCACATGACTCTCACATGTGTAGGTTGGACTGGGGGCACAGCTGGCAGTTGTACACATCTGCCGCTACTGTACTGGTATGCCAGGTACTCCATGTCAGTGTGTGGATCTACCTAAATTGCTGGTTGGAGGGATACCAATGTACATCAGATCCCAGCTTTAAATACCGGCACAGTGGTGTTGGACATCCTAGCTTTCACAACCTACATCAAACTGTCTGGCCTGCTGTAGTCTGTGTGTGTCTTAGGGGGTTGGGTCATCCATTGGGCATATCCATAGGCCATTGTATATCATTTGTCTGTATTGGTCCACACCTGTCCAGCTGCATGGAATGTGTGTGGGCTGTACAGACACACATGATGTTCAGCCCATAATCTGCAGTGGGTTAGGACACCTCTGTGTACTAATGGCTACCATTGTGACCCCTGTATGTGCTACAGAGGTCAGGGTGCCACTATGGATGTGTACTGTCTGCTGTACTAACATTTGGCTACCACAGACACTTGTATGCTCCCATACATACCATAGCAATGGGTAAATACACATTCTAATACATCTGCCAATTGTTAGGTCGCTAGATGTACTCTGGGGGTGTTCTGGACCTGAGGACGGTGCTGGAGGGCTGCCTATGTTGGATGCACACAGTGCACCTCCTATACATGGCCGAGCACAGGTAGTGTCATGTTTGGCATCCATTGTACTGTGTGTGGGTCAGAGAGGGGAAATTCATGGGTACCTACTGTGTCAGTGCATATGCCTTGTGTTGTCTCTTTGCCAAGGGCAGGTCATACTGTGCACGGCCTTTTGCCGACTGTGCCCTGCTCAGGTAGTTCCTTCGCCAAGTCACACTGTGCCTGTACAGGCCTTGGCAGTGGTGTTGGGCTGTGTGGCCCTGCCCCATGCTGTTCCTGCTGCAACTGTTACTGCAGGATAAGATTGTGTAGCATAGCAAATACCATAACAACTTGTGTGCAAGTAGCTAGTGAATACTGCAGGGCTCCACCGGATGTGTCCGGATACCAGAACCGTGAACTGAGCATCCCATGCACATGCACAATTATATGTCTTGCCTGTGCATCCGCCTCATTATGGTGTGAGTGTTCAGGTGTGTGTGCATTGCTGATGGGTGTCATCAGCCATGACACCAGTGTTTACCCAGCATCCCCTGCTAGGAGACTGTAGGGGATGTCCATATTGGCATTGGTGTGGCACAGCTGTGTCAGAAGCCATATATCAGAATCATCATAGCTTCCAGGGCAGACAGTACACACATTCAATCTCATGCCCTGGCCATCGCATATGGCCTAGCTGTTGGAGGGCATGCCCCTGCAGTGACTGTAGGCCCTACCCTGCTCACCGGGTGGTGCTTCCATGTGTATGTGTCTGCAGGCTATAGCACCCAGTACCCCAGGGTAGTCATCCATGTGGTTGAACTGATGCATATTACTGGTCTACTAATCACATGTGTTGAGTACATGTACATGCTCACTAGCATGTGTTGACATGGCGTCTGTGAACTGGTGCAATACTTTGGAAGCAGATGCCTGTGAGATACCCATGATATCCCCAGTAGTGCTGTGTGAGGTACCTGTGGCTAGTACACCCAGGCCAAGACATACCGTGGTATCCACTGTGATGGGTTTCCCTCGGCCTGTTTGATGTGTCAGCTGTGGCAGGCACAGGTCAACAAGCCACTGTAGGAGCTCTCGGTCCACCCTATAGTGTTCCACCATCCACAGCTCATGTAGCCCCTGGTAAGTCACCCTGGGTCTATAAAGTCTTATGTCACCCCAGTAAGGGTTGTTCAGCAGCATACACATCTTCACTGCTCTCAGCCTCCTGCACATGTGGGTTTATGTTGCCTGCTGAAGCCCTTCTCATTTGGTTCGACTGTGTCGTGACATGTCCCCGCAGGCATAGACCAGTGGTGTAGAGTGCGGAAGAAACCTGTGTGTATGCTGCTTGCCCACATTACCGTACTGTTCAGGTGCAGGCTGGCCATGTCATCTGCTGATTGTGCTGATCAACACCTGTTTGTGCAGCCTGTACACCCTGACTACCCCACCACTGCTATCGTCCCTCCCAATGTCACCAGGCAGCCCTAGCTTAGGCGTGCTAAGGCAGGAGCACTCCCGAGGCACAGTTCTGCAATGTACGTACAGTATGCCTGACCCCCCCTCCCATGCTGTCAACTATATTCGAGCCCTGCACCAGGCTAACTACACACATACACTCCAGGGACCTGAATCACACCCTAGGGATAAATGGGATGCACTATTGTCAACCTCATCTGCATAGTATAGTCTTCTTATGAATAGTCATATGACCCATACCGAACCTCCAAATTAATAACCACTGCTCAGTGTCGCTCAGATCCGTACACAACTGGCAACAGGTGCCTTACTATCACCATATTCGATGTCCCATGGTCATCCCAGCAACAAAATAATCGGTGTCTACACGACTACAACCCATGACCCTGCAGACTACAGATGATGTGCATTACCACTACACTATGGCAGATGTACATACATCCCATGTTATCACGTACAGATCATCCGGCACAAACATTCAATAGTGCTGATGTCCCCAGACATATATGTTCACATCTATGTCTATCTGTCTATATCTACATATATCATATATATTATTTGTATACATATATATATAGACATATATGTATATGTATATATATATATATATATATATATATATATATATATATATATATATATATATATATATATATATATATACAATATATATATATATATATATATATATATATATATATATATATATATATATATATATATATACATACACACATATACATGTACACACACATATGTAGATATTGCATATATATCACAACAGCGGACCACATGACAGCAAAGCATTAGACAGGAATGAAAAGGAAACTACATGTGCCACCTGCATCATGTAGTGTGGTTACTATCAAGGCACGTATGTTCTGTTACGTCACATGGGTCAGACTGTATCAAGAGTAAGAGTAGGGCTGCTGACATTTACTCACCAGACCTATTGGGGAATGTATTTGTTGACAACCCAGTGTCTTGCCAGAATATGCGGGCTGTGGACACTATATAGGTCAGCAACAAAACACACTGAACACATCCCGCAGCTAGCCACCCACAGATACCAACACATACAGTATAACTGCCAAACACATACACCTGCTATGCCTTGGAATTGAGAACCTACCTGTCTAGTCTACCACACTACAGCATTACGCAGTAACAGAATGCACTACTGAGTGTCAGCATCACCGCACTCCCACAGGCATACTTCTAGGTGGATGACATCATCAGCAAAGGCAAAGATGCCGATAGGGAATTATGGGGAGTGAGCCCTCTAAAAGCATTATTTTGTCCACAGGCAGCTGGAAACACACACACTGGGCCGGGCTGGGAGTTGAACATACACCTTACTACCTTATCACACTACAGCATTACACAGTTACAGCACGCGCTACCGAGATTACTGGAACACAGCACTCCCAGAGGCATACTTCTAGGTGGATGACATCATCGGCAAAGGCAAAGACACCGATAAGGAATGTATGAGGAGTGAGCCATCTAAAAGCATTACTCTGTCCCCAGGCAGCTGGAAACACACACACATACACACACTTGGCAGGGCTGGGAGTCGAACATACACCTAACTAGCTTATTACACTACAGCACTACGCAGTTACAGAATGTGCTACCAAGATTACTGGAACGCAGCACTACCAGAGGCTTACTTCTAGGTGGATGACATCATCCGCAGAGGCAAAGATGCCGATAGGGAATGTATGGGGAGTGAGCCGTCTAAAAGCATTTCTCTGTCCCCAGGCAGCTGGAAACACACACACTTGGCAGAGCTGGGAGTTGAACATGCACCTAACTACCTTATCACACTACAGCATTAAGCAGTTACAGATCATGCTACCCAGATTACTAGACCACAGCACTCCCAGAGGCATACTTCTAGGTGGATGACATCATCCGCAGAGACAAAGACACCAATAGGGAATGTATGGGGAGTGAGCCGTCTAAAAGCATAACTCTGCCCCCAGGCAGCTGGAAACACACACACACACTTGGTAGGGCTGGGAGTCGAACATACACCTAACTACCTTGTCACACTACAGCATTACGCAGTTACAGAATGCGCTACCGAGATTACTGGAACACAGCACTCCCAGAGGCATACTTCTAGGTGGATGACATCATCCGCAAAGGCAAAGACGCCGATAGGGAATGTATGGGGAGTGAGCCATCTAAAAGCATTACTCGGTCCCCAGGCAGCTGGAAACACACACACACACACACACACACACACACACACACACTTGGCAAAGCTGGGAGTCGAACATACATCTAACTACCTTATCACACTACAGCATTACACAGTTACAGAATGCGCTAATGAGATTACTGGAACACAGTCCTCCCAGAGACATACTTCTTGGTGGATGACATCATCTGCAAAGGCAAAGACGCCGATAGAGAATGTATAGAGAGTGAGCAGTCTAAAAGCATATCACTGTCCCAAGGTAGACATAGACAAACACACGGCAGTGGTGTGAGTGGGACAACTGCCTATCTACAGAGCACTATTACAACACTACATAGATACAAGATGCGCCACAGACAGTACACCATTCAGGACAGTCAACCAGTGTGTTCAATGTAGGAATCCATCCTGACGTGGGGTATGGATATCTGTTATCTGGATGACCACCATCACTATACAGGATTTCAATGGCCATGCCCATACACAGAGGCACATAACCGAGACAAGGTGTCACTGGGCATGCTCACACACTTAGTATCACACGTCCATTTGGAATGTACTGTGTGTCCATCTACACAACGGCATACTGGGCATGCTCACACACTTAGTAGTAGTGATGGGCTGTCTTGCATGCACACGGATTCTAAACATGGAAGGGCACAGTTTGGAATGTACTGTGTGTCCATCTACACAACGGCGTACTGGGCATGCTCACACATTTAGTAGTAGCGAAGGGCTGTCTTGCATGCACACGGATTCTAAACATGGAAGTGCACAGTTTGGTGTTACTGTCCCCACGTACATGAAGGCCACTCACATGTACTGACCAGTACACACTCAAGAGCCATCACAGATGTCTCAGGTGCAGATCACAGTGGTAAATGCTAAATTCTACTATGTAGCCTTGAGACATCACCATGTCCTTGGACCAGCAACACACATCCATACATTACTACAACACCATGTGACTCATGACCAGTGGACTGTACATAGGTCTACAGCAACTGTGCAGACTACACATGTACTGACAGGGTTCCATCATGTGTTATGCAATGCAATGATACCACTGTACATAACCAGGTCGGCTCTACACATAACAGGGGCCCTGGGTCTTACACAGCTGTAACAGATGACTGTCGCTGTACACCAAAGAACACTCATGTTTGGATATGACATACATGTAATCGCAGTGGATATGTACATGGCCCACACACACACAACACATATGTACATAGAATAGCTTTTGCTGTCCTCCGTGCAGACAAGTGGCTACAGCAATCACACGCATGCACATGGAAGGTAGGTCCATGGCTGTTGAATGCTAACAGTACATAAGGTATCAATGTTGGCCGAGGTAACATTCCCTCTGTACTAATTACCCATGACAACCATCATATCATACAACAGTCCATGTGTTATGTATGTCATCACACATGTCCACCAATTGCTATGCATACAAACATGGCTACATGACAGGAATGTAGGACCCACACACATGTACATGTAGTGGTGTGCATGCAGCTATCATGCATGTGCAGTAGCTGATGTATGTCATTCATCTGTGCCTAACTACAACATGCAGTTGCAATGCAGCCCCATCATTGACACCTGTATATGGTGAAATACTGACAGCACAGTAGGATGTACATCTGGTATGGATGGATGTGTGTACATAAAGTGGTGATCCACCTTTGCAGATGGATGTTTGCTGAAGACGGCTCACAGGTGTGTCACAAGCCATCCTACCATTACATGTGCAAACAGTACGCTATGTTACTGTTACTTGAAGGTGAAGACATAGAACCTACACAGCGGTCAGGGAGTTACTGACTGTAAATCACTTGAGACCTGTAACACTTACATCCTTCTGTGTGCATATAGCAGCACAATTGCCGAAGGTAGCGTTGGTACACATAATGCGGCCAATACTGCTGCATGTCTGTCAGACGTATCATCATATAGCAGGTGTATGATTCACAGTACTGCCATGTGTGCTTGCTTGTGTGACCATATATGCCATGTATGGTGGGGAATACATCCCAATTGTTACACACCCCTGTACACTGTTGTAGAGATCTGTACATACTGCAGTGTAGAAAGCATGATGTAGACAGGGGTGGTGTGTGTATCACACACATATCAGCTATCTGTATGTGAATGACATTTATGGACTCCACAGTGTGTGTGTGTGTGTGTGTGTGTGTGTGTGTGTGTGTGTGTGTGTGTGTGTGTGTGTGTATGTATGTATGTATGCATATATGTATGGCTGTCTGGTGCATGGAGTGAGGGTGTATGCTACCATACAGAACAGACAGGATCCCTAACCCCTCATGGTGATGCAGTCTACTACCCTGTTGATGCCATCAGTCTCAGCCTTACTGGCTACTTGTACATATTCATTCCCTGTGTCGCGTCGTGTGGGTGCACAGTACTTTGAGGGTAATTACCACATAGGCAGGGGTCCTCAACTCAACACTATCGAGTGTGCATTATACTGTTGTTGACCCCATGAGTGTGGGCATGTTACTGTGTGTTTCTGTGTATGTCTGTGTTCTCATTCTGTAATGTGACAGTGAGGCCTCATGCTATCAAGTGTCCTCTAATGTTATCATTGGCCAGACCGCTGTGTAAAACCCCCGCACCATGTCACCATACCTGTGATGTGACCTGGTATGGATGTCATGTCTCTAGCCACTGTAGCCTATTAAACAGCCCACATGCTTCTGGATCAGTAGATGTGTGGACATCTGTGGAATGGTAGCCTTTCTAACAGTGAGGTTGAGGCTACGTATACCATGCTGGTATTGCCATACATGCCTGTGACTACTCCACATTTACACATGTGAAACTGCAAACACTGCTACTTATTGGCACATGCAAGTGGACCTTAAGGAGGGAAGCAGGGCATCATTACCAACATGCTGTTACTGTTGTTACCAAGACACATAATGTGAACATACAACAATGCACTCCAACTGCAAACACTGTAACGTAATGGCACATGCAATTAGACCTTAAGGAGGGAAGCAGGGCATAATTACCAACATGCTGTTACCAAGACACATACTGTGAACATATAACAATGCATTATAAACCTGTACTACATGGTATGTCTGGTGCATGTCAACAGTACACAACTAATGTAATATACACTTATCTCAGTATTCTGTAAACCCTGTGCATCAGACCATATGAGCATGTATCTGCACCGATGGTGTGGATGACAGGGATGCAGCACAGGCATCATCATATGCACAGGGTGATAATGTTTGCCAGGGGCATAGGCTGCACAAGTGGATAACGTCATGTGTGTGGGTAAGGGCTGGTGATTTGATTGGACATGTGTGGTCTTTATGCATGTGGGTGTTGCAGTGCCTTACAGATGTTTCTGCTGTGTGTGTGTATGTGTGCACACAGTTCTGCCTTTTGTCAGGCCTACACAGGGGTATTATTGACAGCTCCAGATTGTACAGACAATAGCTCACTGTGTCCAGCCATGTGACCTGTGCCTGTCAGGGGTTGCACGGGCATTAACAGGCAGAGGTACAGATTGGCTATTGTCTGATGACTCATGTCCACTGGAACCGTGTCCCCACTGGGAATGTCCAGGGCCATGTCCATGTGACCTGCTGTGTCCTGGTGTGGACAGCGCAGCACCAGCTGCACTGCTACTGCTACCGGCACTATGGGAGCGGGCATGTGAGGTGGCTCATTCTCATTGACCTGCACTAGGTGGTGTAGCTGGCCTACGTCCACGTGGCCTATGCCTCACTCTTACCAGATGTTCCAGCACAGACAGCTCACGCTCGCAGATTGCCATGCCACGGTCAAGGATTCCAACCAAATGCGATCTGTCCTGCAGGTGCATGTCTGCCAGAGGTCCTCCTACGAGCAGCACTGGCCACATGCCTGTGTGGCATATCTGCAGTCATTACACTGACACCATGGTGTGGAGACACACCTTCTGTAGCCACCACATGCTCCTGTTCTAAGCTAACACACGCTGACTGTCCTTCCTCTATGGCCACTGGTGATGGGGTGTGTGTTGACATGATAACTGTGTGCGGGGAAGAGGGGGGCATAGTTGGGATGGCAACCATTGGCACAGATTCAGCCCCTGACAACCCTGCCTGTACCTCATGCATATGTTCATCACTGCTAGTATCTGTGGGGACACTAACATCAGATGGACCGCAGGAGGGTAACGCACCTACATCACCTGTGAATGCAAAGAAAGACTCTACATTACAATAGACACACACACACAGACACACACACAGACACACAGACACACAGACACACCGTGCATGTGATTTGACAGATGGCATGCAGCATGCATGTGATACAACAGACAGCATGCAGCTCAGACATTTAATAGTGGTAGTTAGCATACCTCCCTGGGTTGCACACAACAGCAAGCAGGTGTCATATCAGTAACCATGCAGTTCACACAATCATGGTAGTAAGCATGCATCCCTGTGATACACCATGTGGATCAGCACAGGTTAACAGTACACATGGCTGAAGTGACCTTGATATGTAATCTGCTGACGTGTGCATTGACATGCATACATGTCTGAGAAAATGGTGTCCTGACACATATACAGCATTGTAATGGGTATCACATTGCAGTGTTGTCTGTATGCCCTACAGATAGAATGCACTTTTAGCAAATGTGCATGAGCAATGAAGGGTAGTGTGAGGCGTTTACTTTGCTATACAGTGTGAAGTACAGACACTGTGCTATTGCATGGCATCATGAGGCATCTATATTGCTATACAGTGTGTAATACGCACACAGTGCATAGCCATAACTGCGTGCATACACATTACATAACTGTGGATTGTGACCCACGTCGCTGAGGTGTATACACACCAAACCATGTTGTGTCATGTGACAGGTCACTGGAAGACCTACGGATGACACCCCTGCACAACTACTACAAAGTCTTAGCTACCTGGCAACCATGTCCACACATGGCAGACTTGTCAATACACCATGTCTCACATGACATTAATGTACCACACACACGAGGTGCACGGCTGACAGTGATGTCCTACAGCAGCAAGGGAAATGTATGGTATCTGTGGCCTGATGTGGTGTCAATGTCTTTGGAAGCTGTACAGGGGACTACTGTCATGCTATGACACAGTCGTGATGTTCAACACATCTTATATGGTCGAATTAAGTGACACCTCCACTAGCTGTGCACAGGCTTTTAGAATGTCCAGTGTTCCACATCAACTATAAAATCAGTCAACTAAGGCTATAGTTGGACAATGTGCAGACAATGTGCAACAGGGTGTATACACATCACATCTACTGTGTGGCTACATGTCTCTGGCCATCGTCCATGGCCATGTGTGAACATGTGTTGGCCAAATGTTTGTGATGGCCGTCTATCTCACATGTCTGTGTTGTCCCATATGACATACACCCATAGATGTCAGATATGTCACTGTCCACAGGGCTATGCAGACAACTGGTTGTATGTTTGGTATGTGGGGTATGTATTATGGGATAGTGAGACAATATTGCAGCCAGAACACTACATGTCTGGGACATGTCAGATGGCACATCACAATGTGTGCAGCCATTGCAGGGGCATATTACACAATGGTGAATCCTGTGGGCTGCCCATATCCCAGCTCAGTGTGGTACTGTTTGCATACCACACATGTGTTGTTCCAATGTATAGTACATATGCCTACATTGAACAACACCTCCACCGTTGTATGGACAGCTGTCCACACATCTAGCAATGACAGATACTGTGGTTTCATGTCAGTGTTTCATGTAGTTTGTAAATATTGCACATGGGTAGCCAGTGTGAATGATGGTAGATGTGACCTGTATATCATGACTGGACCATACATTATGTGTACATGTGTTAACTGGCCACATGGCGAATAGATATATGCATTAACATGCCTGATACTGATAACTGTCTCACCTGCAATGGACTGATGTCTGTGTGGCACGCCAGAGGTACCTGTATAGGGGTGATGCAGCAGTTTGAACATGACTGTATGACAGCCACAGGGTGCACTGTGCATGTTAACACATTTGCCTGTACAATAGCATATAGTATGAACATGTGTGCATACACAGGGTAGCATACTGTAGTATGTGGCATGTGTGTAAACATACCTTGCATATGATGTTACATTATATATTGTACAGTGACACATGTAACTAAATGGGATATAATAGTAATATGTGCAGTAGTGACTTACCAGGCAACTCCAGGCTCATTGGTTGGGAGACACCCACCTCCACGATGGCAGCTAGTGTTTGTGGATGCTGTTCTGAAGGTGTCCCCAGGCTGGCCAGTAGCTCCTAGTTAGGTGTGAGTGGGGGCTGGGTTGGTGGCCCACCACCTGTTCCACTTTGTTCCCTGGTGATTGCATTGGCACGCTGTTTTGCATGTCATATCAGGCCCGTGCAGTGTCTGCACACCTGCTGGTAAGTGCAGTTATGGCCACCCACATCATTCACCCTCCTGCGAAGGTCCTGCCACAGGTCATCACGTTGCTTGGCATGCTGTGGCACATGGCTGAACAACACCTCACAGATCTCATGGAGGTACAGGATGAGGGCATCATCCTCCAGGCGGCTATACGTTGGCAGGCATGAACGAGGCATTATCTGGAAGACATAATGATGGAGACAGGTCACAGTATCACAGAGATGTACAGAGATACAGCTGCACATACATTTTTTATTAAATCTAGTACATCTGAACAGTTATCTTTGCAAATCGTCATGACACTGACACGACTGACATGTTTGTGTCACACACATGTAACACCCGTTATGCATTGGATATCATCACCATATATGTGTGTCACCTCATTACATTGTTCATACTCCATGTGAATGCTGTCTTGATGTGGGCATGTCTGTTTGCCTGTACTGGTGTTCTTACCTATCAGCACATGCCTGGATGTCTCCACAGTAATGCTGTTGACCTTGATGCTGTGTATATGTCACATATCAACACATACACTGCCTTAATGGACATGAGCAGTGACAATGCACACATATGCACAGAAACCTTTACATGTATGTGTTTTGCCATATACATCTACATGGCACTGTACAGCAGTTCAACATCCTGCCACGTATCGCCTGTGTTGCACATGTGATAGACATGGGACAATGGCTAGCCGGACATCATTCACAGGGATTGTTATCAACTATAGCATGTACGGGCAAGGGTTTCTAGCTGTATCCGACAGCCATTTTGCCACCGCGAGGTGCATCAGTGCCACATTACTGATCCAGACAGTTAATAATACATCTACCATGCGATCATTGCACCATGTATGACAGAGATGACATGTGCAGCTTTGATGGACAGGGTTGCATGGTATGGCAGGAGTATGTAACATGTATGGCTCAGGAATCTGTCCAGTATGTGGCGATCCTTGTAGTAGGATGGTGGCTGTCCATGACGTATGTCTTTCAGATCAGGATATGTACGTGTAGCATGTCCAACATCACCATGTAGCACATGTCTTTATGCAAGGTAGCCAGCATGTTGCATAGTGGAGGTGAGGATTGTGAAGGCTGGTATCGCCCATCCACGCATGGCCAATACCCCTTAAAGGTGATATGTGATCCGATATTGGTCACCCGAGTGCTGAATATACCTGTCCAATGATCTCCATGCTCATGGATGGCACCCTGACATGACATGGGTGCCTCGTATGACTACCTAATAGGCCTGGAGACGTCACCAACTCAGAGAGGTGAACTGCACAGCACCATCCCTTACACAGTGAACATAATGTTGACCGCTGCCTAGGTGGTAGTTAATGGGTACAGGGATATTCACCTAGCGGTGACAATGCTATTATCAGCTGTCAGATTGTGCACATATGTCACACACCTCATCCACAAAGCCCATTCTGTATGTGTTCCACAACACTGAGACAGCTATTGCTCTTAGGTCATGTCCATTCACATCCTTACATACACAGATGCCTCCCATTTGTCTGTGTGGTATGGAGTACAATGAGGGCGGAGTACAAAACATTAGCCCTGTTTTACTGTAGCTGCCATTGGTGTGATATGCACATGTCACTCAGACACCTTTTGTAGCGTTGCTTCTGTCAACAGGCCACTGGTAAAACACTCCTGTGACATACAAAAGGTACCTCTAGTATACTCCATGTAGCTGGAACACGGTATGGGTGATGATGTCCTATGACCTGTCACAGGTATGCTATGCAGTGTGAAATCATCTGTATTGTCATCAACTTCTGTACTGCTAACATCTACGTTGATAAAGGTTCATAGACTTGCAGACCATACTCAGCAGGGTAATAATGCAGTGACTCCAATTATGTCTGTCGTCTCCACTTGTGGGTTGCAGTGGGTTGATATTATCCAACACCCCATCTGTATTGCATATTCATGCTCAGCACTTGTTCAGAACATGTAAGCACTTCATGAGCTACTAATAACTATAGCACCCATTCCAACTCATTTACTACAAGTACACTGTCTGTCCTTACATTTCCAACTTGCTTACAGTACAACAGCTGTTGTACACAAGTAACTCACATATCTTGTGAGACATGGTTGAATATACAGGCATGTCCAAGTGTCACTTACCAGTGCTATTGCCTGTCTATATGATGAATATGGCAAACATGTGGCAATAGAGCAATTGTCTCATGTACACAGTCAATGCTCACCACCCAACATATGACACTACAGCCTGTGGGAGATGCACATATGTAGCCATGCTGGGGGTAATGCTCTCACCACCCCAGACTGAACCTGACATTCATGTCAGGACATTTAACATTTGCAGCACACCCCACTCATCACATAGTCTCACTAGATCTCCACCACCACAGGCCACACATAGTATGAGTACGACATTTGCAGAACCTCTCCATACTCTGTGTAGGCACATGAGGCAGCCCCCATCACCAAACACAACAACAATTACTTATAGCCCACAGACTCATGTGTGCCCATCAACTACAGCCAATAGGGTGTTATAACATACCCAACATACCGGTCATAGGTGACTCTGTAGGTGGTCACATTGATATGCCAGGGATCACTGCAGTGGCTGTACTGTACAGAGGTGCAGGTAACACATGGCTCTGCTGTTCACAGACAGGACACTACCCTAGATAGGTGCCACTGGTGTAAACACTGTAGTTGGGCTTACACATAGACTTGTCAGACAGCATAATACCTCACTATGAACCTGTAAAGCTATTACATGTCCTTTGTGCATGGCTAATAGAGTAGCTCTTCCATTTCAATTAGCTATCATGCTGTTACAGTGTCCCGTGACTACAAGCCATATGTATCCTGTTATTGTGTATTGTACATGCCAATAGACAATACCTTTTGTTTGCATGATATAACAGTTATGCTGTGTAGAATATCTGACATATCTACCTAAATACTGTACATTACACATATTTTATACATTATCCCATAATGCAAAGCATACTTGCACAGCAGGACTACCTTAGGCATGTTATTGTCATTATATGCCCATATACATGCCTACTGTGACAGTATATCAACATATACTATCCCCTGCTATGGCACGTACTTGTTGGACATACCCTACCACTGACAGCGGGTGGTGTGGAATTGTTCTGTTTATAGCCCTCATGTAACATCCCTTGTGGTGTATGTGATGTTTACCTTGTGGCACACAGCAGGACACACAATTTCTACAAGCGTTACTATGCTCAACAAGACATCATTACATAATACCTTTTCCCACTCTATGCATTGCGTACACTTTTAATTAATACAAAACAGGCTCTACATACACTAACATACTGAGTGTTCTACATACCTTGTTAGCATTCCAAATCTTCATAAATATCTCTCTTATACCTTTACTGTTTAAACGGTTCTATGGTATGAGCATACGGTTTGAATGTATGGCAAGTCATCCTTATATACGTCAATACATGTAACATGTGGTTTCCTGTCACCAGTTGGTGTTCCTGAGTAAATTATTACATGCACATCAGCTGTGCAGCTACTCCATTCACCAATTACACGGCAACAGTGGGGTATAATTGAATTCTCCACTTGGGCGTTGCCCTTTTGCCCAACCTTTGGGTAGACGGCCTGTATGTGTCTTGTTGTGAGGAATTGCAACTGCTTTTTGTAGAGACACGGATATTTTGAATTCATGTCCCCCATGGATTGTGTGTGACGGCTAGAGTATGTGGTTCTACATGTGAGTGTACCTGTCATCTCAACCGTCTGATAAGGGACTATTGCAAACAAAACCTGTAACATCGCTGTCTGTTCCATTATATAACAGCTACGATTTCACATGGCGCCTTTACAAATGTGTCTCTCACAAGGTATGTTAACGCTTCTGCAGATGTAATTGAATGAATGGATGTTTGTGATGTTATTACAGTCTGTATTGCAATTGTTTCAGGAGTGGGGGAGATGTAGGAGGGTGTACATAGCATATACAGGTTTGAGGGGACTGCATTTCTACATATTCCATATATGTGTGTGGGCTTCTTCCCTAATTGAAGACCTATCAGTTAGTAGACTGAACTATGGTTGTAATGGGCTTATACATTGTGCCATTGTTAATTGGTTTCTATATAGTATGCAGGTGAGGTTGATACTTCCATACCTCCAGAAATACAGCGATATGTAAAGGAATGTTACTAAATGACAGCTGTCTCGTGTATTTCTGTCACAGATATTTGCACTCATTGCAGTTGTGTTGATGACTTAACCTCTTTGGAATGGGTTGCCACCTTTTCAAATGGCTATAGTGGGACATTTGCAAGACACACATCGGTGTTTACAGGCCAACACATATCCACGGTCAGTACACAGGATAGAACATACTTTTATCCTGAATACACACTTATTCTTGTAGCACTTTAGCTACTTATCATGTTTCATGTAACATTTACGTTTTGTAGATACAGGCATAACTATTTAATGCAACTGTAACATAATATATGTGACATAATTATGTCCTACAATGTCAGACATTTTCCCTTTTTAATATTTTTTGTCAGGACACAACTGCCCAAGGAGGGGCTGTCCCTCTTAAAGTGGGACAGGTGGTAACTGTATGCCTACGGCCAGCTATAACCACACCTACCGTAATGATCTACCTCTGAGTTAGCACTAACAGACACACAATGCAAACACACACACACACACACACACACACACATACACACATTACAGTCTCACAGAAATGCACACGGCACCCTCAACACACACATACACAGACTACAGCAATCACAAACACAGTTGAACAGAGTATGTATGTGGACCGCAACACCAGCAGCGATAACTAAATGTCCCTTAATATTGTGATAATATTACACGCAGTTCTAGTATTCCAGTACTGTATTCTTTCAGTCTTTAAGCCTCGTAATTACGCATGTTGGTATGTGACACATTCCATAGTTGGCAGTATCCTATTTATTTGTACCTCCATGGTTGTGTACATGTCGTTGACCTATCTATATATTTGCAGATATAGGTGAATCTGTATATATCAACATATATCTCTCTATCACCCTTTCTATCTCTATTATATGTATATATATATATATATATATATATATATATATATATATATATATGAGAGAGAGAGTGAGAGGGAGAATACAACTTTCATTGTGTACATGTCGGTGTATACTGTTTCCTGGACTCCACACATTTGTGTTTGAACCTGTCACATTACACACCTGCCATTGGTACATCTTGGGTAGCTTAGTGTTAGGTGATCGTGTACATGATTGCGTGTTCTACTCCTGGCAGTGGTCGTTTTACCCTTCAGAGCAGGCACTATTAGTACAGGGGTGAATAATGCTAGATTCACCTGTTCTGGACATCACTGACTATGATCTGCACGATATTCAGAGAAGCTTAGCCCTGTTTCGCACATATCCGTATAGTCATGTTTAAAAGACACTTACCAGCACTGGGCAACGCATATTCCTGCTAACATGTGCTAAACCTGATCTGATGACCTGCATCCAACATCCATTATTCATGCCTTCGGGATTACTTAACGTCCCTTGCAGGACATGAAACCGGGAACATGCACGACAGTCAGTGCATTTACCACTTGGGCATCTGGGATTTGTACACGTATTATGGCGTTTTGTATGTGGACTGTACTATGGCTGTTACTCCATACTGCAATCAAATGGGTAACTCAGTTAGTTTACATATGGATGAGACCTATTAATGGTATGTCCTAGTGATGTTTAATGGATGTGCTCCAGCATTGGGAATGTATGTCACAGTGAGCCACACACTATAATGTGCTACACCTTCACACAACCATAGTTGCAGCATGCTGGGGTGACAGATACCTGTCATGGGTACACACCATGCTTTGCCACTACATCCATGATTACATTATATAGAGCCCCTCATTAACACACCACGGAATCCATGCAGAGTGTGTGGGGAACAGTGATTACACACATGGATCCCGCAATTGGCTCTGCTCCACTGAGGGACAGTTGGTTACTCGATGTGGTGGCAACAGCAGACACTGTTTGCCTCGATTGATGAATGGTGTCCGACAATCAGCCGTGTACCTATCGATGTACCTAGGAACCTATACATACAGTACCAACATATGCTGATAGGTGCGTGTACTGTTCAGGTGTTGACATTCCTTGTTCCAATAGCTGTTGTGTGTGCAATGGTTGAGGGCTGCCTAAGTAGGATTCACACAGTAGGCCACCTATACATTACAATTTACAGGTGGTCGTGTGTGTGTGCCATCCATTTTACTGTGTGTGCAGGTGGAGAGGTGTGTCAGTCCGTAGGGGCCTACACTGTCAGAGTATGTGCTATACGTTCCCTCTTTGCCAAGGTGTAGGCATATTGGGCAGACCTCCGTCTGCCTACTGGGGCTGCCACAGGGTGTTCATGGTCTGAATCCCTCTGTGCCTGTGATGGCCTTGGCAATTGCGGTGGGCTGTGAGGGCCTTCACCATTATGTCCCTGTTGCAGCTGTTTCCGCAGGATCATATTACGTAGCATGGCACATATTATGAAGATGTGGGCACACATGCCTGGAGAGTACTGCAAGGCTCCACCAGATATGTCCAAGCAACGGACCCATGATTTCAGCATCCTGAACACACGCTCTATGATGATTCTGGTTTGTGCATGTGTCTCATTATGGCATTCTTGCATGGGTGTGTGTGCATTTCTGATGGGAGTCATCATCCATGGCTCCAGTGCATACCCAGCATCCCCCACAAAGTGGCCATGTGGGATGTCCCCCCTGACAAATACCTGACACAACTGTGAGGCATGCCAGATGTGGGAGTCATGGTAGCTTCCAGGGCTGCCAGCACACACATCCATGATAATGCCCTAGGCATTGCACATGACCTGGCAGTTGATGGAGTGGTATCCCTTGCAGTTTATGTAGCGCCTACCATGCTCACTGGGTGGTGCCTTGATATGTATGTGCATGCAGTCTATCGCACCCAGTACCTCCGGGTAGTGTGCCACATGATGGAAGAGACTCATATTGCTGGCCAACTCCTCCTGAGTTCGTGGAAAGTATATATGCTCATTGGCATGTGGTAACATGGCATCCAGGAACTGGTGAAGTACCCTGGATACTGATGCCTGTGAGATCCCATTATATCTCCATTTGGCCTTTGAAAGGTACCTGTGGCTAGTATTCGCAAGCTTACACATACCTTCGTGTCCACTGGGATGGGTTCCCCTCTGTTGTTTCTGGATCTCAGGCGTGGCCGGCACAGCTCAACTATTTGCTGTAAGATGTCCCTGTCCACCCTGTAACGCACTACTATCTCCAGATCATGTAGCCCCTGGTTGGTTACCCTTAGTCTGAACACACTTCTCCTCCTCCGGGGCCTGCGGTGGTTGTCAGCATCATCCTCCACAACACCTTCAGTCTCTGACACATGGTGATGAATCACAGCTATGGCAGCTCCCAACATGTACATTGTAAAAGTTCCCCATCTGTTTACACCGATGGTGCAGTGTTTGGGAATACACAGGTGTGTGTGAGGTGCCTTCACACTTTATACTATTGTGCTATGAACACTGATGATATCATAGGGTGTGTATGTATGATCGTAGCTACAGGGTATCTTATGTGTTTTACAACAGGTACTACTATTGTGGTGCCTTTGGTGTTGAATTACATTTGGCTGCCGTGGATTACCTCTTGCCCTTCCCTTTAAATTTCTTAATGTTTCACCTCCCATTTTCTGGCATGTATCCAGCAGCCTGCTTTCATTTGTACTTTCTTAAACCTGGCTTATCTTGCGTAATGTGTTCTATGGCCTGTCTACTGCAGGTTTGCTTGGCTCTGCTATGACAGTTCTCTTTTCTTTGCAATCCAACACCTCCCCTATCCTGTTTTCATAGGTTCATAGGTAGATACTAGGCTATCTGCCCTAGGGCATTTATAAGCCTAGCCAGAGTGTATTTGGCTTCCGCCTCCCTATTAGATTAGCCTACTGTGCCTCTGTAAAGTAGGTCACAGAAGGTACCCTTTTAAGATTAGTTTACTGTGCCTCTGTCTAGCAAGGACACAGGAGAGATCCCAGGGGTGAATTTGCGATTTCCCATCCACGCGTCCAAATTTCGCTTGAAGAGGGTCAGCGAGGGGCTATGTCTAACATGAATTGGGATTCTATTCCAGAGTGAGGGGAGCCTTTGGGAAATTAATCTGTCCCTCCAGCATGTCTTATCTATTTTTGTGCTGAGGTTTAGGTCCCCGGAGCGTGTAGCTCTAAAGGACCTGGATTTTTTGAGGTGGAGCATGTCCATTAATTCTGGGTTTGACATGGCTTTGTACGTCTGGCATAGATCTCCTCTGAGTAGGCGGTAAGCAACTGAGTATTGCTGGAGTTTCTTTAGTCGAGCTGCATAGGACATCTGTTTGTAGCCCATGATCCTCTTGGTGAGGTACTTTTGGGATCTCTCCAGTTGCTGCAGGTGTCGGGTAAGGTACATCCCAAAAGGGGCATTGTATTCAATTATGGGCCTGATGAGTGACGAGCAGAGGGGCACAATGACCTCTCTTGATCTAGATGCGAACCCTTTCGTGATAAGGTAGGCTATATAGAAGGTCTTTCTAACCACTTTGGCAAAGTGATTATCAAAGGAGTGATTACTATCTACGTTGGTCCCCAAATCTCTAATTACTTCTTCTGTACTTAATGGATTACCACCTATGTGGTAATTTGTGGGCACCTTGTTTTTCCCAAAGGGGATGACTATGCACTTTTTAGCATTTAGCTTGAGGCCGTGGTTCTGGCAGCAAGCATCCATCTCTGTGAGACCCTTTTGGAGGATGCTTGTGTCAGCTGGAGATTCGATTATGGCCCCTGGTTTGCAGTCATCTGCGAACTTTGTCAGCCATAATCCCCCGTGTTAGCCTGAACCTCAGAGAAGTATATACCGAACAAGAGAGGTGCCAGAACTGAGCCCTGTGGGATGCCACTTGTAACTGGTTTGGATTCGGACATGGCACCTGCGATTCTGACTATGTGAGTTCTATCTCTGAGCCAGTTTGCAACCCATCTTGTGATATAGGGGTTGATATTTAAGCAGTTAAGCTTATTTATGATGCTCGAGTGGGGTATTGTGTCAAAGGCTTTTGCGTGGTCCAGGTAGGCTGTGTGGACTACCTTGCCCTCATCTATGGCTTTGGTAACTGTTTCAAAGAAATCAACTAGGTTTAAGAGGCAAGATCTGCCCTTAACAAAGCGGAATTGGGTAGGGTCCAGTGTCTGGAGGCTCCCAATGTCTTTGTTTATGAGTTCCATGAAAATACGCTCCATAGCTTTACAGACCAGACTAGTCAGGCTTATGGGGTGATAGTTTCCGGAGTCCGTTGTGGCACCACCTTTGTGGAGTGGGACCACTGTAGCTGTACGCCATTCTTTGGGTACATATCCGGTAGTAAGTATAAGTTTGAACAGTGACTTAATGTGAGGGTTCAGTTCTTCTTGGAGCTCGTGTAAGACACAGCCTGGGACACAGTCCGGTCCCATAGATGCTGTGTTTTTTGATTTAGAGAGGGCAGCTTTCACCTGTGCATCTGTGATGTCAGAGAGGTTACATTCAGTTGGAGTAGGTATTTGCTCCTTTGTGGGGGAAGGGGGGAGAAGTTTGCACTGAATCTGTCTGCCAGGATGTTGGCTATGTCTGTAGGTTTGGTATATTTTGTACCATTATGCAACAATTCAGAGCATATCTAGGATTTTCCGACCATGTTTCTGACATAACTAAAGAAGGCCTTGTGATTATCTTTAGTGTCTAGGGCAATTTTTCTTTCGAAACTGGCCTTTGATGATTTTATGAGGGATCGAAGTTTCTTGCTAATACTGATCAGAAATGCCTTCCCTTTTTGGGATTTTGCTCTGTCATGTAGTAGCTTCCTCCTTCTGTTGTATAGCTTATTTATGGCCGGGGTCCACCAGACCGGTCTCCTGTTTTTGGAGGAGTGAGTCTTGGTTTTATTTGGGATAGCACAATCCATGCATTCCTGCAGGTGCTCATAGAATGCATTTGTAAAGGATTCTGCGGATTGGGCTGTATTATCCTCTGGCCCAGGGGCTTTGAAGGATTCCACCTCAGTCTTGAGAAGTGCAAAGTTGGCTTTGGAGAAATTCTTTACAGTGATTTCCTTGGCTGGGGGTGGGGACGGGATATGGATGTCCAGGGAAATTTGTTTATGGTCTGATCTTACCAATGAGGGGTTTACCTCTGGTGTGGAACACAGAGTTCCCATGTTGGTGATGACCAGATCCAATATGTTGTTCCCTCTTGTGGGAGTGGTGACCAGTTGTTCCATTGCGTTAGAGTTTATAAATTCAAGGAACCGTTGGGCGAGGGTGTTTGGGCTTGGCTAGCTTTCCCAGTCAATGTTTGGGTAGTTGAAGTCACCCAATAACATAGTGTTTGGAGAGACCTTCATATTCTCCATTGTTCTCAGGAATGCCAAGTGGGGTTCCTGTAATAGGGAGGGTGTTCTGTAGCAGGCTACAAACTGAAAGGCAGTTTTGCCCACTGTTAGTTGCACATGGATGGTTTCCGATGCTTCGTGCAGTACCACTAACCTGGAGGTGTAGGTATCTTTGATGAATATAGATATTCCCCCTCCTTTTGTGCTTCAGTCTGAGTTTTAGGGCCGAAACGCATGTTATGAGTTATAACCTGGTAGTGCTGGGGTGCTCTCAGGAGCTCTGAACCAGGTTTCTGTTACTGCACAGACATCGATTTTCTCCATACTGAGGAGAGACCCGAGTGCGTGCATCTTGAGGTTTAGACTTCTGGTGTTGAGTAGCATTACCTTTAGTTTTTTTTATCTTTGGGTTGTCTATGGAGGTGAGTTTGTCCTTTGAGCCTTGCCTATAAAAGGCACTATGGGGGTGGTAAGAGCCTTGGCCAGTATACGAAAGCCTAAGGGTGACAGGTGCAAGCCGTCCCTAGCGAAGCAACATGGCTTGTCGAGCATGTCATCCCAGACTGACAGACACTGGATCCCCTTAGAATGACACCAATACTTTAGCCGATTGTTGAAACTGATCATTTTGTCTTTATACTGTGGCATCATTCTTGGTGAGGGCAGGATGCTACTCAAGGTCAGGGACATACCAGCATGGGCTACATGGTCAGAGAGCTCCTCTATGTCTCTATTCATGTAGTCCAGGGAGGTACGTCTCAGGTCATTCACACCAGCATGGACAATGACAGAGTCATACTTGTACTTGCTTTGGAGTGACCTGAGTGATTGCATTATGTAGCGGATCCTGGCACCCGACAGGCAGCTTACAGTGATCTTCTCCTTGTTCAGTCTGGTGAGTGGGACGTCAGTGTGTCGGACAATAGAGTCCCCTATAACAAGTTTATTTGGTGTGTTGTTTGGCCTTATGGGCTGTGACTGTGAGGCACACTGATTTTGTGAGATATGTGATTTGTGGGTATTGTTGAGGGGTGGCTATTGCTTCGATATCTGCTTAGGAGGTCTTTGCTGTTTAGGCAGATTTTTATTTAGAGCCTCCGAGTATGTTTTTCTGTGTTTATGTGTTGGGTATGCAGATGCAATAGGTCTGTGTGAGACTGGATTTGTGGTGTGGGTGGTTACCTTTTCCTCCTGACTGACTGTGCCAGTCTTGGGTTGAGAGAGCTCTGCCTCCAGTTTGGCTGTGTTTGGCAGTTTTTGCAGGTTTCTGCAAGCAGACTTGTCAGCTGCTGTTGATTGCCCACTGTGAGTTAATAGGTGTTAATTGCTCAGTTGTACTCCAATTACCCTGCTGTGGCATTTCATTATTTTCTTCCCCTAACCTTCCTGTTTGAGCTATGGTGAGTGGCGCGTGCGTCCACTTACAGGGTTTTGAGCACATTTTCATCCCCGTTCACATGCACTTTCAGGCATTATATGTGCTCTCAGCTAAAAGATGCTATACCTACATCCCCACCAGTGTCCTGCGGCTTTTCTTAGCAACAGCCAGGCTGGATTTGCATTGCTCCAATGTGCTTACAGCTACGGTGGTACACCCCACTGCTGATGTCATGTATACCTCTAAACCACTCCTCGGAGTTGTAGCGCTGCGCCGTATGGTACAACCTTAGTCCGGCGGGACATTTGCGATTCACTATTACTTGCCTCATTTCTGTGGAATTGACTACTAATTCCTAGTTACCATGCTGAACACTGTCACAGACCCTTAGCAACCCTTGCAGCTTGGTTGTGGTGTACCATGCATACCATTGAGTATTATGGTGAAATCATGATTTGTATTACATTGCAATTTTATGACATTTGTATATATTTTCTTTGTGTTCTAGTTTGCGCACACATGCCCTGCATTTGTACTTTGCGTTACTGTGAACATGACATTAAATATTGTTTTTTAGGTGTTGTGCATCTTTTCTTATGCCATTGGCTGTATATTTAGCCATTGGCATATGTTAACTTTGTAATACATGAGTCTGGTCCGCTTTCATAGCTCCGATGTTCTGTTTGGAAAAATGTAAACTGTTTTTCTTGGTTTACATTTCTGTGGGCTTACGCTATGCCTGCACCACTTCATGAATCGCTATGTACCTTCATTTGCATGGTGCAGCACTGCACATGGGGTGATTAGCATACCTAAGCCGATGGCTGCACAGATCTGGAGTATGCTGGCAATGCACATGGAATTGGATCGTACCTGAATTGCTCGGCGGCCATATTTGGAGTTATACCACCTATGCTGTGCCTGCGCCTGGTGCAAGCTTCATGAATCCCGAGGAATATAAGTGCTGGAGCAACATTTGTTCAACAACCTGCAAGTAATACACAACTCCAAAATATTACTGCATACACTAAGCTATTTTGGGGGGTGGGGTAGGAGCTTACATGTTTGTAGGACACTTACATCTCATTTTTGAGCGCCTTGTGTCTTGTCTGTCATCAAGAATAGCTATACATGGGGGCGGAGCCTGGATGGCTAACTGAGAACAGTGAATTTTGAAAGCTCTGTAAACTAGTATAATAATATAGGAACATTTTATTATTTTCAAGTTTAAAATGTCAGAAATCTATAGATAAACTACTAAACTACATAAATATCAATTTTGGTGGAGATATACAAAAATGTTCCTGTCAACTAACTTAGAGATATATTGAGCCACTGAATATAAACAACTCAAAGAATTCTCATCCAGATTCTGCTTTGAAAAAAGAACTGCAATTGATGACACTTACCTTACAAGAACTATCTTTGAAGATGGATGGCTTTAAAAATGACTTAGAAAACCTCAAATTAAATTCTCAAAAACAGACTGATACTCTTAAGGAACTATTACAGCAACACCATACAAAAATAACAAATATAGAGACTTCTCTAAATAAGATTGAAGGGAGACTCAAAGAGGAACAATTCCAAAAAGAATTTCTGCTTAAACAGAATACATGGCTGCTTAACAAAATAGATGACTTAGAAAACAGGGAAAGGAGAAACAACATAAGGATCTTTGGTCTGCTTGAAAACACTGAAGGAGAAGACATTATTTCCTTATTAACAACCTAGATTCCTACACTTTTAGTCTTGAAAGAGGGATTTCATTTGGAATTGAAAGGGTGCATAGAGCACTGAGGAAACCTGCTTCTAACTCAATAAAATACTCCACCTAGATCCATAGTTATAACGTTTCTTTCATTTCTGGACAAGGAACTAATATTAAAATCTGCTTGGAGAAAATCACCCTTAAACTACAATCAAAGCCTGGTAAGGTTTGACAATGATTATTCTTCCAGAATACTAGAACAAAGGAAAAAAGTTTGGCCAATAATAAAACTGTTTAAACAAAACAACATTAAAGCACTGCTGGCCTTTCCAGCCAAGATAAAATACATTTTGCAAATGAGATGAGAACCTTTAATGACTTAGAAGAAGCTACTATATTCATCAAAAACAGAAACATAGTGTCTATCCCAGAAGAAATGGAATGAATGCCCCCTACTCTTAAAAGAATAAATAGTTCCTTGGATTGATGCTAGAAAGAAGAAACAAAAAACTGATTCCAAGATACCTGTCCAAAAAAATAACTCTTACATGGTACATCACTTGTCATCTGTTTTTATTAAAGAAAGGACAGTTTCTTAAACAACTGAGAAACAGTAATACTTTATTCAGAATGTTCAAAGAGTCCAATAATTCTTCAAAAACAAAGGTAGGTTAAGATGGGTTACTATTTATATTGTATATAAGCCAAACAAAGCAACATATAATACAGGCATAGAAGTTTCTATTCCCCTAATTGAACTCAATGAATATTTATCATGTTCATTGATTTTACTTATAACAATTTAAGTAATTAATTAACCAATTCAATATGGTGCCATTTATCAGAGTTCATATTCAAATGTAACAAATTAACACCATATATAATAGCAGTAACAGTAGAATGTTTTGAGGGGAAAAGTGCTGTCATGGAGACTAATACCTTCTTCAGTTAAAGTATGATTTAGAAATGTCATGCATATCCTGGTTAAATAATAGTAGCAAGCTCTTAGTATAAATGTCATCATTATTCTGTCTAAATATAGTTAATATCAATCATGGCAGGTATCACAGCTATGAGTGCTGTTTGGGAAATCTTGATATGGTGTGCATGGATGCAGATCTGTCTGGCAGCTAGTACAAATGTCATTATTATTCTGTCTAAACATAGTTAATATCAGTTATGGCAGGTAGCATAGCCTTGAGTACTGTTTGATCAATCCTGATACAGCGTGTGTGGATGTAGCTGTGTCTGACAGCTAGTACAAATGTCATTATTATTCTGTCTAAACATAGGTAATATCAATTATGGCAGGTATCATAGTGCCAAGTGCTGTTTGTTTAAGCCTGACATGGTGTGTGTGTGGATGCAGTTGTGTCTGGCAGCTGTTGTATGTTGCTGTTTCTGTCTCCGGGAAGCTGTGGGTTGCTGTTTGTGATCGAGGTTTATTGTTACTTGTGTATTAGGAAATTACATTTGGTATTTTAGCCTGGATACAGGGAAAGGAGGTGGACAAAACTGTGATTTGGGATATTTTGGAAGAGAATAGTTTGTTTATACAGCTGCTAAGGGAGAGGTGGGAAGGCTGGAAGAATGTGTTATCTCTTGTGGCGGCTTGTTGGGAGTTTTTTTTTTTTGTTTTTTTTGTTTTTATCTGTTTGCACTCCATTCTTTTTCTGGCTGTGGCCCCACTGAAAGGGAGGGAATTTAGGCTTAAAGTTGCAGTGAAGTGAAGATTTCCTTCAGGTGCATCGTGAGCCTCTGGTATGCAGTACACAGACACACTAACAGAAACAGATGCTCCCAGGTTGCTATGGTAGCGGAGACCGAGTGACGATAATGCTTAAAGGCTCTGAGGAGCCTCTGAGATGATTCTTGGCAATGAAGTTTTTGGTTTAAAAAAATATATAATAAAAGGGTTGTTTTAAAACACATGTACACATACTGATGGTCTCCCAACACGTTGTTTAGCTCATTAAGTTGATTCTTGATTATAAAAAATAATAATAATAAGCACAATTTTATATTTAAAATATATTTTGTCCAAACACATTAAGGGCTTACATAAGAGTGGAAGTCCGACTTATTATGAAAAACTAAGAGCACTTGGTCTTGTGCAGTACCCTTTGCAGTGGTCTGGGAAGTGAGCTTGCTCAGACGTGTTGGGCATATGGGGATAGCTGATTCTAGGGGTGTTTGGGGTTGCTGAGAAGTGATATTGAGTCCTCAGATGTCCTTTGTGGAAATATCTGTGGGAATGGAAGGTTTATTGAGTGGTTCTGTGGAAGAGTGGCTATTGCATGGACCAGGCTGGTAAAATGGAACAGGACAAATATTGGTTTGGATATTTTAAGAACAGCCTGGAAACACACCACATGAACTAGTGAATGGTATTCTGGCAAAACTGGATGGGCATTGTTGCCCATGCTTGAAGTACTGATATGTGTGTATGTAAGGATGGAAATATACTTATAACAAATAAGAAACTAGAAGGGTCTCATAATTTAAAGTCTATGGACTGTATAAACATGCTTTGAAGGAGTTAATAATAAGAATAAGCATTACAGCTTGTGGTCTCTCAAATAACGAAACAACAGCCAAAAAAAAAAAAAAAAACCACACACATACACACACAATAGGTATGTAATGTATGGTTTTAGTAAATCTAGACATAAAATACATAATCATCATATAAGCTGAAGCAGATCTCTCAAATAATGAAACAACAGCCAAAAAAAAAAAAAAAAACACACACATACACACACAATAGGTATGTAATGTATGGTTTTAGTAAATCTAGACATAAAATACATAATCATCATATAAGCTGAAGCAGTCTGCTAAATTTAAATATTAAAGACAGGATTTAATAACATGGGCTTGTGTATAATAACAGTACTGTCTTAACTTGTCATAAATGACATAAACTACATTGAACATCAAGGGGAAGCATGACGATTTTTTTATATAACTAAATATGCATAACAAGTCATGTAAATGCTTTAACTTGAATTGTAATTTTTGCAACCCATCTTGACCATATATAATACTTAATGGTTACCAAGGTAACTAATGTTTTATACATGACATCAAACTGATAAAGTTGTTCAAGTGAAACAATAGAAGCCTGAACTAGGAATGTCACAGAATATAACAATCACATTCTGAGCAAATACAATTAAATTGAGAATAAATCACCCAGTTTAACCTTTGCTGACTATAAAACATAGAATGTTACCATTTAAATCTAAAAACTTTCAGTATATGCCATAAAAATAGCAATTTCTAAATATGGAAAGGGAATTTGTAATCATTAATCACAATAAGTGATTTTTTTTTTTTAACCTATAATTTCACTCATTTTATAATAAGAAATGACAGCTATGAAAATCCTTATGTGTAAAAAATGGGGAGAAGTGGGATGAACTGATAATTAAAATGCACTAACTTTCATCAATGTTTACATAAAACAAACCTGATGCTTTAAGTAAGTTAGCAACAAATAAAGTGATTACTTAAATGCTGGCAAACAATGAACTTCTGATATATCCAGCAAAATACATTGTATTATAAACATTAGGTATAAATGTTATTACCATATATCTATATTAAGTAATAAGTTTTGAAATATTTTATCAATAAGGATGAATATGCTAAATAACTGTGTGCTATAATTTTTTACTGAGGTTTTATATATGATACATCCTACTTTACTATGATTGAATTGCTTGTCATCTATCTTTCATGTAAATATTAATTGCTTATACAATAAGTAGACATTTGTATTGCATTAGAATTCTGTCTAACCTACAATAGTACTATATCTGTTCAAAATAATATAAATATTGCTTATTCCTGTTACAAATATTCTCCATATGATAATTCAATTTATGGACCTCAGATGTTTTGGATTGCCAAGGTATGAGTGATATTCTGATGGACTTAGGTTTATCCATCAGATTAGGAATGATTTTCATTCCATGGCTAGGGCGGATCTTAGTTTTGTTAACATTTATTAATTTAAATTTATTTAAAAAAAACTTTTTTAGTATGTCTGACCAAAATAATACTTTACTGGTAAACACACAAAGTATAAAACTGATAATTTTCTTTAAAAGCTCAAACATATACATTATAGCTATTAGAGGAAAATGTTTAATAGTCATAATAAAACAAAAAGTACATAGTCTAAATAACCTAAGATGGATTTTACTTTATTATCTTTAAATACCACTGGCTTAAACAATCCTAGCAAGAGATCAAACCTACTGAAATAGTTAAAACTGTGCAAGGCACAGATTGTCTTACTTCAAGAAACTCATTTCAAAACAAATGATGATTACAAATGGAATCCTAAGGAATATATGATATTGGCACAATCCATTTATAAGACAAAGACAAGGGGGATAATGATTTTATGGAAAAAAATGTGATTGACTCAGAAATCATTTATAAGTTTGAAGATAAAGAAGGCCTTATGGCATTAGTAATAGTTAAATATAATAACAGAATATGGACCCTAGCCAATCTATACTGGTTCCCAGGCATTTGAACAGGAACTGTTAAAAAACACTTGGATTTCATTTCCAATAATTATAAAGGCAATTTAATATTAGTAGGAGACTTTAACTGTGTATTTGATATTTCTGAAATTACAAATAAAATACCACTGCGTACATCTGCTGTATCAAAAGCTTTAAACAAGTTGGTAGAATCATTTCATCTTATAGATACTTTCAAATTTAAAGAAGATAAATCTTTATTTTCCCATCAAGATCACAGATTTTTGGTACGCAAACTAGAATAGATAAAATACTTACTGCCAATGACTTATACTCTAAAATCATTAATTTCTCATTCACTCCCTGCCTCTTTTCAGACCACAATTCATTGTTACTAAAACTTCAAAATGGGTACAAACCATTAATCTTTAACTCCAGAATTCCAACATATATAACTAAAATTGAAGAGTTTAAACCCTGGTTATTATCTGAATTACAGTTCTTCTTAGATATTAATTACACCACAGAGATAAATAAAATAATGATATGAGACTCATTAAAAGCTTACATATATGGTAAAACCCTAACTCAGTATAAAAAAATCAGAGAATAGGATTCTGAATTATTAGATCTACAACCCAAACTTTTGTCAGTAAAAGCTGAAAAAAATCAAAATCATTTGGAGATGAAAAAAGAACATAGGAGGATTAAACAAGCACCCATATCCTACAAAGAAATTACAGAAACAATAAAAGAGGGTAAAAATAATAAAGCTCCAGGTATAGATGGCATAATTATGGAAATATATAAACTTTTTCCTTCAAAGATACTATCCCTCTTCCATAAAACTCTATTAGAAATTCAGTCACAAGCTTTAATTCCACCCTCTTGGAAATATTCCTTAATCACACCAATCCTAAAGAAAAACAAATGCCCAAATCTCTATGCCTCATATAGACCTATATCATTATTAAATAATGACTATAAGATATTTATGACAATATTAACTAGCAGAATAAAAATACCACTATCCAAAACAATAAACAATGATCATACGGGATTTATATATCATAGACACAAATATGACAATATTAAAAGGATAATTTCTCTTATAGATTATGCTAATAAAGAAAATAAAGAAACACTCATAACTGGCTTAGATATAGGGAAAGCCTTTGATTCCCTAAATTGTGACTATGTATTCAAAATCCTAATGCTATTTGAATTTCCTGCATCCTTTGTTCATCTCCAAAAGAATATATATATATATATATATATATATATATATATATATATATATATATGTATATATATACACAAATAATTTAGCGTATGTCAAGTCCTTTTACATCTGAATCTATACATATAACAAAAGGCACTAAACAAGGATGTCCCATGTCACAGATTCTATTTGCTCTGGCTATTGAAATATTGGCAGATTCAATTCATCGCAATATAAAAATCAAAGGAATAGATGATTATGAACAATACAATTTCTAAAGTAATGTTATTTGCTGATGACATATTACTAACATTATCTAATACAAAAGAGACATTAGAAGAATTAGATATATTAATTGAAAAATTTCACATGACTTCAGGACTCCATTTTAATAAATCAAAATCATTTTTTAAATAAAAAACGAACTGCAGACTAAGGGGATCACATCATAGGGAAACAAGAATGTATCTTAAAATATCTAGGAACTGAGTTATGCAAGGATAATGAATTAGTCTAAAAAAACTGCAATAATATCATCACCACAATTAAAATCCCTATGGAAAAATGGAAAAAAATAATATTAACATTTGAAGATGGACTACATTTAATAAAATGGTTTTACTGCCCAAGATCCTATATATAGCCTTGGCAATACAACTGTTACCAGAAAAGAATATACTTAAAGAAATAAATTCATGCCTAATAACATTTTTATGGTTTCCCAAAAGAAATATAATAGCTTTAATACATCATATCAGACCATGGAAACAGGGAGGATTAAACTTTCCTGATATAGAAACATATATAAAAGCATCAATATCTAAAACAATCTCAGATTGGATAAGTCCAAATGACTCTACAAATTGGAAAGAATTACTAACTTTAATATCAATAATTTAATTTGATTTACAAAAAAAAATTTCAAATAACAGATAAAAACAATTTGCCATGGCACATATTATGTATTAGTATGCAATATAGCATAACTAAACCCACTAAAATTCATACGATTAATTATTACATTGACTCATTTAGAAAAATGATTAATGCAAATATAGATTTAAAACTCTGGTTTGATCTTTTAACACCATTTATAGTCACAAAGAACTTTACACATAAAATATATAGAGAAATTATTAATTCCTGGGAACAGAGAGGATTTGTCTGTTGGTGCCAATGTATCAAATAACTAAAAATGTTAGATATATAAGTAATAAAAACAACATACAAAGTTCCACAACAGGACTGGGTAACTTTACAGAGTATTCCCTCATATTTGCAAGATTTCCGTGGAATAATTAACAATTCTTCATTTAAAGAAATACCTGCATTTACAAAATACATATATGAAATCATATATAATGACTTTTACATGGGAAACAATATTAGAAAAATTAAAAAAAATATTGATAAACTATAAAACAACCCCCAAAACCTCATACTGGAAATATATAACAAAAGGACACTCAATACAGTTAACTGAAGATATTAAAACAAATATCTTATTATTGATAAAATATACATTCTTTACACAATACTGGAAAGTTCTTTAATTGGAAATGCTTGCACAGAGCATTCTTAACCCCAGACAGAATCAGTAAAATTAGTTCTTCCATAAAAGGAATATGTTGGAGATGTATGCAAGCACACAATGCAGACTGGAACCACATTTTCTTTGATTGTATTAATATTAAGCCATTTTGAAATTGTATTAATAACTTTCTACAAGCTTTATTTAATGGATCATTTTATTTAACTAAAGCTCTTGTATTATTAAATGTGAGTGAAGGTCCTCATTTGAATAGGTCAAACATGTATCTAGTATGGACTATACTTGCAATTTCAAGTAAGCATATAACAAGAAGATGGAATACAAACACAATACCAACTTTGGAAGACCACAGCATTATTGGAAAGTAAAATTAAAGAACTAAGAATGTATCCAAAGCCATTTATCAACAACCCTTGGGGGAAAGTCTTATCATTGATTGACACTATACAATAATTGATCAGATACTCTAATAATGGATTTGACATAAAGTAAGTGTCTACATTAAGATCCGTTATAGTGTCAGGCTAATGTAAATAGTGTACATAGTTATCTAAGATGTTATGTATAAGTACCATGGAATTAATTCAAATGTATTTGAAAAATAAAAAAAAAAATTGAAGAAAAAGAATAGCTATCCAATCTGACATGTCTAGGTATAGGTCTAACCTACTTGAAGACTGGCTAATAATGCTGTATTGTTACATCATATACCTGTAGTAACAGCAGAGCCATATAGTGGACAAATAAGGTGCTATACAGGGTAATTACTCAGACCCACTCAACTCATACAAATATCTCATTACTTGACTGTTTTTCCTCAGTTACCATATACACTGTTCAAACACATATGTGTACATACCATTTTCTTCTTTTGGTCTGGATTTTATTTAAAACTTTTATTTCAAATTTTACAGACAAAATGAGACATTTTCTAAACAAAGTACAGAAGGGTTAACATACCCATGGGTTTGTGTCCATGTAAAGTCCTCAGATGCCTTGCAGTCCAAGGGTGGGTTTGACTCACCACATGTCTATGACTTCTGGTGATTCTGGAAAGCTAATTTGCTCATAGTTTAATTTCTCTGTTCTAGGTTCCAGTAAGAGATAGTGTTACACTGGTCTGCCTCAAGCTCAAAAGGAAAAATTCATACTCAGTATTTTGAATGCAAAGATCATTTATTTGGCAGATGAGTGCTACTTAGAAGGCTGACTGAATATTGTCAGATACAACCTACTTCTTATCACATCAGTGGGCTGAGCTTGAGGAAGTACTCTACCATTATGACAGAGCGGGTGTGTAGTAGTGAACTAGACCCATCCATGCATGTCATTGTAGGTATTTATATAGCTGTATGGAGTGGGCTTATTTAACACTTTGTGCTTGTTTTACAAATCATCCATATTATTTTATTTTATTAGGAAGATAATATATATAAATATAGAAATATAACTTTATATAAATGACAGAAATGTTTTTTAAAAACACATTGAAAATTATATCATATACACAATATTGTTCATTCATTCCCTTAGGACTTTTTTTTTTCTTTTTCTTTTCCTGGTATTAAAAATCAAGTGAAGTAATTTCAAGTAAATCAGATTGAGGACAATGCTAGGAGACTTTAAGATTTTGTAAGTAGAGTTTTGCATGTAGATATTTACCTAAAGCCATGGGCATTAGGGTTTATTGTGGGAATACTTTAATTATTTTTAGATGTTTTTTATTTAATTAATATTTAGTTTATAATCATTTTTAATTATTTTTATTTTTATTTGTCCTGCTATAATTGAATTAACAGTACAAATAAAACCTTTGCTGTGCCTTCTAAAATCTGTGGCACATTCATTCCTACTCTTCATCAGTTCTGCCTATTACTTGTTGCCACAAATGTTACAAAAGTTCATAACCTAGTCTTAAAAGATCCTGAGGATTTCTGGATTAAGTAGTTGTTGCTACTTTCCCTGAGGATGGTCATGTCCATCAGGCTGGCTACAGAGGTAGTAAGAAAGTACCTATCCATGATTTGAGGGTTTTTTTTGCTATGGATTTAATCAGGGAGAATAGAGGGTGAATTTAACTGGACTGGGATGATAGCACATGGATGAAAAATGGGTGCTATAATCACTGTGAACTGCAGCTATCCAACACATTGATGCTGCTCTGCCACAGCTTAGATGCTACTAGAGCAGCAGGGGGATTGGCGACTGCTAACCACAGTTGCATGGAGAGCATCTTGGCACAAACACTGGGCTTATATAGAATCAGTAAAAAATAAGTTTTACAACAGTGTAAGATCAGGTTTCATTTAAATGAATTTTGTTAAACAAGAATAACGTATTCTCTTTGTATACATCTAGAAATGCAGCCATATTACAGCAGGCATTCACAGTGTGCATAGTTTCACTGCATGCATTTTAATTCAGTGAAAATAACCTCCAGTCAAGAATACTGATAAGAACATAATGTACAGTACATTTGAGTACAAACAGATTCACATTTTGTTGTATGGTAAGATACTTGGGAAACAAGGTTAAAGAGGTGTGTAGCCAATTACAGGGTTTTGGCATTAAGCAATACTTCAGTCACAGTTACGTACATTAGTTCATTTAGACTGATATGCAGTACGCTACTGTAGTGCATTCCTCAGAAGCTTTATACAGACACTTGAGAGAAGGTACAGAAGTTAGGTCAAATATCCATCATTCCAGAATAATAATACTGTTATTCAGGAGGATCAGAATATGAATGCAGAAGCTACAGACATAATTATCAGCACTGTGACTGGCGACAGTACATGTCTGAGTACAGAATTTACAGACAGTATAATGAGTGCAGAAACTATGGACATTAAGATTTGATCTGGATATTGTTGACATCTACCTCCACTGTACATAATCAAACTACAGTGTGTGCAGACTTTAATCTGAAAGTACTAGAAGATTTGTCCCATAAAGGATAGACTGGCTTCTGGTCAGCCCAAGTTTGGGTAATTACCAGATAAAGACATTCATTCCAGTCTAATTCCAGTTTCTTCCAAGTATTTCCAGTTCATACTAGTATTATACAGTCCTATCAATTCTTAAAATGCTGAGCCACCATCAATGGGTGGGGATGGGATATTTGCAGTTAAATTCCCAAAAACCCATAGCAACCTTATCAGCAATAAGACTATGCATTTACACAGAAGCAGTGTTCATTCAGAACATTACTTCTGAAAATCTTCAGTAAGTCTCAAATATCTTCAACAAAACATCAGTGTTCATTACTTCATAAAAATCTACAGAAAAGTCTAAAAAAATTCAGATTCTTCAAGATACCAATGTAAAAGACATTATACATTTAACAGCAATATATCAGAAAATGTCACCATTTCCAAAGCTGACAACAGACTTTAAATTTCCAGTATGATATCACAGATTCAAGAAAATCAAGTTAGTAACTTTTTAACTGACTATAGCGAATGTTACACAATAAGGGACAGCAAAGTGAGGCCCTATTTTTCTGAAAATGTTAAAGTTAGTAATGTGAGAGGGATAGTTGAAGGTAAATGTAGGGAATTGAAAGTATCCATGTACTGTTCTAGTAATGTTCATGTTTATACCAATGTTATTAGAAAATATTGGCATAAATTAGCAACAGATGAAGAAATTAAAGAAATAGTTGAACTCAGCTTAAATTCTTGTTTACGAACATGAAGTCATTGAAAAGGCAGTTATGCTATCCTAGAGCTAAAGTAAGCCCTAAAAACAAATACTCTACTAAACCATGTGGCAAGTGCCCTGTGTGTAAATATTTATTTATTTTCAGTTAAAATAACATTTACATAATATGTTTAAATATCATTTTAAACAACTATATACAATATTTACAATAGACTGACTTTCAATTATATACACTGTATGTTATTAAATATAGAATTAACAGATCTGTTATCAGGGATACACTATTGATTATTGCAGAGTGTCAATCAAATATATAACTTTCTTCCAAGGACTATTTACCAGTGGCCTGGGATAGATTCATATTTATTTGATTTTTATTTCTATTGATGCAGTTGTCTTCAGTAAAGTGTAGAATTCTTCTAAGGTTGGGGTGTATTTGAATTCCACCTACTGGTTATGCATTTCCTTGATATAGCAAGTATTGTCCATAACAAATACATATTTGTCTTATTCGGGTAGGGACTTTTATTTACATTTAGTATAATCAATACTTTAGTTAAGGTAAAGGATTCATTAAATAAAACTTTAAAAAAATGATTGATTCCATTCCAATATGATTTAATTTTATTACATTCATAAAAAATATGAATCCAGTCTGCTTTATTTGACTTTTCATACCTCCAGCAAAAAACATTTGTAGTAGTAGTGATCTTTTTAATTCTATCTGGTATTAAAATGTTCTATGTAAGTATTTCCAGTTAAATATTTTCCAGTACTGTGTGTTAGAGGTGTAATTAACTGATAGTAAGATATTCATTTTAATTTTTTCTGTTAACTGCAATGACTGACCTTTTGTTAAGAACTGCCAGTATGATGGTTTGGGAATTGTTTTATATGTTATTAACTCTTTATATAGATTTGAAATGGAATTTTTCTTTTCACAACAATTATATATAAATTCATACAAAAAACTTACTAGATTTGGAATATCTTTAAATGAGGAATTATTAATTAATCTGCACAAATCTTGAGTGTACATTAGAGTGCTTTGTAAGGTTAGCCAGTCCTGTGTTGGAATATTGTAAGCAGTTTTTATCATATGTATATCTAAAACATTTAATTTATTTACACATTGAAACCAGCATAAAGATCCATTTTGTTCCCAGAAGGTTATTGTTTCCCTATATATTTTGTGAGGAAAGTTCTTAGTGATGGTAAATGAGTTTAAAAGGTCAAACCAAAGTTTTAGGTCTATGTTTGCATTGATAAGTTTCCTAAAGGAACCGATGTAATGATTATTCAGTTTTGTTTTAGAAGGTTTTTCATATTATATTGTACACTTATGCATAGTATGTACAAGGGTTTGTTTGATTTGTCTACTATTAAATTTTTTTAACCGATTAAATTAAATGTGTTAATACAGCCCATGTTAATTCTTTCCAGTTGGCAAAATAATTTGGGTTTATCCAGTCTATTGTAGTTTTAAGCACAGATGCTTTTATATATGTTTTTATTTCTGGGAAGTACAATCTTCCTTGTTTCCAGGGTCTAATGTGATGAATTAGAGCTACTCTATTCTTATTGGGATACCATAAAAATTTTATTAAACATGAGTTTATTTCTTTAAGAATGCATCTTTCAGGAATTAATTGTATTGCTAATGCAACATATAGTATATTTGGCAATAAGACCATTTTTATTAATTGCAATCTGTTTTCAAAAGTTAATATAATTTTGTTCCACTTTTCTATATTTATTTTTATTGTTTCAATAATGTTTTTATAATTTTTTAATATTGTTCTGTTTATATTTTTGCATAACACTATTCTTAAATAATTTAGCATAAGTTCTTGTTTTCCTATGATGGATTTATCTGTAACTTGTAGTTCTTTTTTCTTATTTAAAAATAGAAATTTTGATTTTGATCTATTAAAGTGTAGACCTGAAATCTTATAAAATTTCTCCATTACTTCTTCTAGCTCTCCTAATGACTCTCTGAAATTTGATAGGGTTAATAAAATATCATCAGCAAAAAGCATTATTTTAGATATGTACTGGTCATAGACGTCTATTCATTTTATTCTTGGATTATTGCGTATTATTTCTATAGCCAAAGCAAATTAAAACAGGAGAAAAGGGGCGTCCTTGTTTAGTACCTTTCGTTATATGGATAGATTCTAAGGTAAAAGGACTTAATTTAATATTGGCTAGGATATTAATATAGATGTTTTTTAGTAATAAGATGAAGGGAGGAGGAAATTCAAATAATGCTAAAGTTTTAAATAGATATTCCCAGTTGAGGGAATCAAAGGCTTTTTCTATGTCTATTCTGATTACATGTGTTTCTCTATCTTCTTTATTCACATAATCTGTAAGAGTAAGTATCCTTTTAATATTAGCCATGTGTGTACCTATTATATAAAAATCCAGTTTGATCATTACTAATTGTCTTTGAAAGTGGGATTTTCATTCTGTTAGGTAGGATTGACATGAATATTTTGTAATCATTATTCAGTAATGATATAGGTTTGTATAAGGCACAAAGGTCTGATGATTTATTATCTTTTAGAATTGGTCTTATGAGAGAATATTTCCATGAGGGTGGTATTCTTGCTTCTTTTTTATTTTTATTATAGCAGTTATACCATATTCTCTGATAACATTGAATGTTATTTTTATGCGTGTAAACTTGAGAGTGTAATTTAATGTTCTTTCTTCTTTAAATACAAGTAGGGTGAAATTCTGGTCAGGCTTTAAAAAAGTACTTCTATAAAACATTAATTCTAAAGTATCAAATACAAGTAAATATGAATTTCCCATTAAACATGGAATTAAAGTCATTCCTAATCCAATAGATAAAGATAGATCTATTGGATTATCACTCATACCTTTAACCAACAATATCAACTAAGCTCCATATGTTAAATTATTATATGGAGAATTTTCTTAAAAGAGTTATAAAATTCTATATTATTCTATTATTGTTCTATAGTATTTTATATATCAGGATGGAATGTTAGTAGTGTAAACAATTAAGTTGACTTAGAAAATATCCAGTATTTAGTTACCCTTAAGAGATCCCAAATATGTCAGATATGTCATTTTGGATAAATCAACAGAGGAGAATACATTAAATAAGCCAACAACAAATAGATTATTTCTAAAATAATTTGACTAAAATGACTCTGCAGGAGACAGCGAGTGATTACCAATGAAATATGAATTTACTGTAGGTGTACTGCCTTTTACTTTCCCAGTCTTCAGCTCACCAACTTCAACTTACACTTATGAAAAGACATGGCTTATCAGTGACTCTGAGTAGAATTGCCCTATATTCTAGTGTGCAGTGCTTTTACATATTTATAGATTTACAAAGCATAATCTAAGAATGAACTATGATCACCCTGACAATTCTCATCCTGCATAGGGCACCTCCTGCTTCCAGAATGGGTAATCACATCAGGTCTAGAATGAATGTGAAGGTACATATATGGTAATCAAGACTTACCTTAGGTAAGTATTAATCAAATAGTATTTAGAGCATCTCAGAGAGATCTCAGGACAGTTAGAATAATCTTAAGCCTCTCCTCCCTTGGCCAAAAACAGAGATTTCCCTTCCCTTTCTTTCCCTTGTTTTAAACCAGTACTAATAAAAGAAATTCAGCAAGCATAGGTAAACAGAAATAAGATTCAGTAGTCCGTCTTGTACATGACTCGCAATCCATTAAACAAGTCAGTGACTAGCATCACTTTAGTAAACATTATAAAGACAAATTAGAAATAATTGCCTAGCTCTTTAAATTTTCTGATAAAGCAAAACATTAGCAATAAGCTATTTTAACTAAAAGTATAAAGCATTTCAATTTTCCTTGCATGTATACATTTCTACTTATATTGTAGTGTCAATAGCTGTCTTTGAAATATGTACAATACTTCACTTCTTCAAATCATTCCTTTTTCAATTCAGGTTTTGTTTTGTCAAAACAGCAACAACATTTCAAGGACACAATTAAAATATAGAATGATGTTTCAGATAAATAACTTGTCAGTTGCTAACTGAGTTAGTTTAGAATGTATGGTTAGTGCAAATATAGCATGTTGCAAAAATATGTATTTTTTCATGTGCTCTAGAGCCGGTCATATGCAAGTGGCATATATAATGTAGCATATATACAGCAGATAGCTTATGGATTCAGGTTGTTAAAGTAAGCTATGCTTATTAATTGGGCAGTTTCATTTAAATTCACAAGTAATTTGGGGACATTTCAGTTGAGTTTCCAGGAATGTGAAGTCCAGTGTGAGTAACTGAGTCCACTTTTCCTCATAAACATATGTCACAATTCATTAAACTAAGCAGAGTCTAACATCTGTCTAATAATCATTATAAAGACAAAGAATAGTAATTTCCTAGCTCTTCAAACTTTCTATCGCAAAATTTTGACAGCAAGCTATTTTGACTGGAAGACTAAAACATTTCAATACTTCCTTGTGAATATAAATTTTTACTTTTACTGTAGTGTCAAGAACTGTCTTTGAAATCTATGCATTACATCACTTCTTTCAAGTCATTCATTTTACAGTTCAGATTATATTTTGTCAAAATGTCAATAGCATTTCAAGGGCACATTTAATATTTAAACTGATATTTTAAAAGAATAGCTATCATTTACCAAGTGAATTTCTACAGCGTGTGAGATAACTGCAAAGATAACATGTTGCAAAAAGTAATATGTATCTTTTCATATGCTCTAGAGTCTGACAATTTCAAGTAACATATAAAATGAAACTTTTACAGTGCAGACAGCTTGTGAAATCAGCATGTTAAACTGAGTAATACTTTTTAATCAAGCAGCTACATTTAAGTGCACATGTAGTTTGGGAACATTTCAGTTGTGTTTCCAAGAATATGTAACCCTATGAGGATAAATCATAAAATATTTACAAATAGTCCTATTATATATTTATTTTACCTTGCTTAGGTTGTTTTTCATTTTAAAAACTAAGCAACATTACTTTTTCTTATTTGTTATCTGTGAGGCTAAATGCACTTTGCAGGTTCACAGTGTCCTTAGAAACTGTAGCAATTGGTTACTTTTGCTATGGCAATGCAAATAGAATGTGAAGAAAGCTTAACTTCTCTTAACCAACAGCACATTTTTCCCTCCTTTTTAATGTATTTATTAATACTAAAAGGAAATAATTCAAAGGAGATATGTACATGAATGGAACATTTCAGAGTTAATTACGAACATGTCCCCAATCCCAATAAGCATAGCAGTGACTATTATTAATCTAATAAATATTGTAATAACAATTAATTAAGTTCACTATTACAATTAGTCTATCTTAAAACTAGATTATTTTAGACTATTATTTATCTATGTATAGATAGTGGGTTATTAAATATATACAGACTATATTAGTATAGTAAATAGGAGAGAATTTAGAAAGGGAGACAAGATGCAGTTAAAATAAATAATGAGAAAAAAAGAAGAGAGAGAAAGAAAAGAGAAAATTAAGAGAAAATACACATATACTATGTATGTATGTTGATTTATAGTATAAATATTTTATGTGTTATATAACCCTCCTTCTGTGAAAGAAAAATACCCTGTTTTACATACCTGAGGTAATGTGAAAACTCTCATGTGTCATCTATTTTCAAAAAATATAGATAACGATTCCAGTAGTTAGTTACCTTTGTTTTAAAATTCCAAGCAGTAAAATTGGTCCTTTAAAGTAATGTTAAAACAATTCATATCATAGTAGATGCTTTGAGAGATTTAGCTGTAGCAGTATTAGTCTTTTGCTTCTTTTTGACACCTGTCCAGACATTTGTTTCTTTTGTTCTCTTGAGAGAAGGTGACATCCAATCCATTTCTTCTGGTAAAGTAATCACATTATTAGCTTTAATAAATGAAGAGGCTTCCTCTAAGTCAATAAAAGTCCTCATCTCATTGGCAAATTATCTTAGCTGGATATGCAAGTTGTGCCTTGATGTTATTTTGTTTTAGAAACTTTATAATTGGCCACACTTGTTTCCTTTGTCCCATTATTCTAGATGAATAGTCATTATAAAGTCTTATTAGGCTCTGTTTATATCTTAGAGGTGCCTTCCTCCAAGCAGATCCTAAAATCAGTTCCTTGTCCAAGTATGAAAGAAATCTGATAATTATTGACCTAGAAGGAGAGTTTGAGTTAGCGACAGGTTTCCCAAGAGCTCTGTGTGCCCTTTCTATGCCAAAGAAAAGTTATTATTTTAAATTTAAAAAGTCAGGGATCCAGCTTAATAAAAAGGAAATAATATCTGCACCTTCTGTGTTTTCAGGTAATCTAAAAATCCTGATGTTATTTCTCCTCTCCCTATTTTCCAAGTAATCTACTTTATTAACCAACCAATCAAGTGTTTTGTTTAAGAAGCAGTTCTTTCTGTGTTTCCACCTCCTTAAGTCTGCTTTCTAAGTCATTTAGAGAAACCTCTATTCCTATTATCCTTGTCTGGTGTTGTTGTAGCATTTCCTTGAGGCTGTCAGCCTGTTTTTGACTGCTTGTTTTAAAATTTTCTAGGTTCTCTTTAAAATCATCCATCTTCAAAGACAACTCCTGCGGGATAGATGCCATCTGTTGTAGTTCCTTCTTTAAGGCGGTATTGTGATGATAATTCTTTGAATTACTCATTTCAACAAGTGAATATATCTCCAAGCTTTTTGACAGGAAATTATTTGCAAAACTTAACCAAAGTTTCTAATTATGTAAATGAGTCCTTTATCTATAAGATTTTATACTTTGAAGAAAAAAAAAGAATATTTTTTCCTGTCTTATTTAACTAGTTATATGGAGTTCTAAAATACTGCTGCTTTCAGTTAGTCATTCAGGCTCCGCCCCTCTTGTGTGTAAATATTTAGATAGTTCTGACACATTTATACATCTAGATCAAAAGAAGACTTTCATTTGCAATGTTCATGCTAATTGTGAAATGACACATATAGTTTACTTGGCCTGTTGCTCGAAATGTCAGAAATTCTATATAGGTAAGACAGACAGAGCTTTAAGGGACAGAATAAAAGAGCATATATATCACATTAGCAAACACAGCATTTCAAATGCCCTAGCTAAACACATTGTTGAGACTGATGCTACACACGTTTTTAAATTTAGGGTTATTGGGAGAGTATATGAGAACATTAGAGGGGGAGATATTAGGAATATTACAGAACAGTTAGAAGCAAAGTGGATAGCATGTTTAAGGGGGGGTATGGACATGGTTTCAATGACAAAGTCCCCCTAAAGCCCATGTTAAAAGCTAGAACATTATTTAGGTTGTTTTATATGTATAAGTTTTTTAAGAGTAATGCATATTATATAGATTTCTATAGTTCAATTTTTATATAAATGTATTTATGAGATGAATGTTTTACATATATTCATGATGCTTTAATATTGCAAGTAAGTATCTTTTTAAAAACTTTCCAATCATTCATTGGTTGATGGGTGGAGTATTTTGTATTTAACTGTATTGTAATGAACAATGTAATACATCTGCAGATGCAGGTTCTCTGTGAAAGTGCTCGTGTTTGTATAAAATAAAGAGTTTCACTTGTTGTTCTGGATTACCTTGCTGTTCCTTAGTCCTTCTGTTTTATTGGAATTGCTTATTTCTATTGTTATGGACTTGGATTCTGATTCCTGTTGGTGGTCATGTTTACATTTAAAGAAGCATTGAAGGAAAAAAGCAATAATCTTTATGTCTGGCTTTGCTGGTTTTGTCTTTCTGTAGATACTTGAGTTGTACACCACAGCTCTTGCCAAGTTTAGGCCTTACTCTGCATTGTCCCAGTCACTGCTGAGGTATTGGAAGGCTGCCTCAATGTTCAAATGTCTTCTTTTACACTTAGGCCTTCCAACTACAACTCAAAAAAATCATTTGCCAGATCTGTAACTGTAAACTCTTTATTCTGCAAATTAACTTGACTGTAATTTCTGGTATACCATACACAACCTATGCTTCCAGACAGTAAAGAAGGCTTCAAATGACAGTATGGAGGAGTAAGTTTCTTCTCTCCTATGATAAGGTGCAGGGTTTGACTGAGCAATTCACTTAACTAGACCACTGCTCTCTAACGGAGGCATTACATATACACACACCTTGAAACACTAAACTTGTGCTGCATGCATTAACCTTGTAATTCAGTGCTATTGCAAATAAAACAAAACCAATTGGTGGTGTTATTCAATTACTTCAGAGTGCTCAACATTAAACTCTTGCACCAAAAGTGTGCATGTGAGACTTTGAGATCACAAAAAATCTGAAGTCTGTATCTGCACCCATGCCAGTCTCACATGAAATCAAAAGTCTTAAAAACAGACCTCTTAAAAAGACTAAAAATGGTCTTAAAAAAACTTTGTGTGGTCAGGCACCCAGTCAGCATCAGGCACAAGGCAGCTGCTTTGGTTACCATGTGTGGGATCTGGCCCATCCAGTCCTCCTATATCTTTTTTATATGCTTGTTTTAATGTACAGGTAAGTCGATTCAAGTTTGGGACTTAATAAGATAGTTTTGCACTAAGTACTGTCAGAACTTCTCCAAACAAATCAATGTATTTAACCTATCTACATCTTCCTTTATTACTTGTGGTAGATGTAGTAACCAAAGGAAGACTATATTCTCTTTCACCATTGATATATGTTTGGAAATCTCAGAGTATAAATCTCGTATAATCTGAATAATCTTTTGTGGGTGATATTGCAATTTCTATTCTATATCACTGTGATATAGTATAGCGTGTTCTACTTTCTTTTCCTACAAATATATCACGTGAAGTTGGTAGTAAAAATTGTCTTTCAACAAGTAAAATAACTAGAGAAATTCTAATTTGTTGCATATCTCTTCATATTTAATGGCACCCAGTTCTAGATTCCATGCTTACAATTTCCATTTGATTTCAGAACTCATTTTGTTTATAATTCTCCTGTAATGTCAGCTTCTCATTCCCTATATTTTACACTATTTTGTTGTTCTTTTGTTTTGTGTATGTATAAATATATATATATATATATATATATATATATATATATATATATATATATATATATATATATATATATATATATATATATATATATATATATATATATATATATTTGTTTGGTATCTTAATATTTTGAAAAACTAATTTTCACTTAAAAGATAACCATGCGGTCTAGATAAATATTTATTTTTGTTTGCTTAATTCCAATACTCTGTTTCCTTGCACTCAAACACTGTCTTAAGTTTGTGCTAGCAAGATGAGAGTCAGACTGCCAAGGTGATGCAGGATGCCTGATGTCCTTACTTTAGAAATGCTAAGGTCAGCATAGTAAGACTTGGCAAAGATTATTGGCCAGTCTCTGCTGTTAGGGTGTCAGGAAGCAAAATTAACTAAATAATCAGCACTCCAGCATACTAGTCACCCACTTGCCTTTTCATAATTTGGTAAATTGTTTCTATGTCAGGCGAATTGCCTTTAAATTTTTGACATAAAGTATTTTTCTTATTGTATTCATGAAAACAATGATACAGCTTAGGGAGCCTCAGCTTACCCAGGTGGTATCTGTTTACAGTGGGGTGTAATACTACACAAGAGTACCTCCCACAGTATCAAGTAGTGATCATGCTTAGTTCACAAGACATCTTTGGTAGCAAGCATCTCCTTTACTGGCTTCTGGTTGTCTAGTTTCAATCTAGAGAAAATACCCAGTATTATTATGCCCTCAGAGGCCCAGCCACTGAAAAGTACTCCTATGACTTATGTGCCTGAGGCTTTCTTGGTCAGTGACTATTTAGAACTGAAATAGCAACTCCATACTTTGTAGATAATGCACAAATTTCCAGTAAGAGTCCCTTCTGTACTTTAATCAGTCAAAGAAAACGATTTTTTCAACTCAGATTTTTGTAGGAATGTCACCTGTCATTGTAATTTCTTAATTGTATTCACTACATAAATTAATTTGCTGATTGCACCAATACCTTCATCATTCAACATCATTGAAATACATAATTGTGAACAGAATGCTGAGATGTTTTTTAGTACTTGAATGGCTAGGAAGTTCCATGTTCAAACTAGTGCTGTCTACAAGTAAAGATTTTACTAAAACTTTCATGCACAAAGAGAGGGAAAAGAAGATGTTTGGGGAGCAAGAAATTAACAAAAATAATAGTGTAATGACCACAATAATCACTCACCAATGATTTAACATTTGAGTCAGAGAAGACTGGAAAGTGAGAAAAATATATTAGTTATCTTCTCACTATTCTGAGACTAATATCCATTACCAGTCACTTCTGACCTTCTAGTAATAATTTTCAAAGTGTCAGTCAACGGACAGTGACAGACATTAGATTTCTCCTTCATATGACATCTCTGTAGCAATATGGACCAAGATGAAAGTTTAACTGGATCCATTTTTTCTCATATGCTTTAAACAGAGTGTGAGTACTTTTGTTTCTTCTGTCTGTTTAATGTGAGAATGAAAGAAATATTTTCATCTTTTTGGAAGTAGAGAGCTGCTAAATAGCTGAATCTGCCTTGTGTATATTCCCCTGCACAATCTACTAATATCTATTTTCTGCAATGGCAATGGTGAATCTGAGAGCTTAAATGTAGATTTAGGTGGGTTGTTCACACACAGGGGTGGCAAGGGATTGTATCCCAAGAAAAATATGTGTGCATTTGTGTATGTGTGTGTGTGTGTGTGTGTGTATGTGTGTGTGTGTGTGTGTGTGTGTGTGTGTGTGTGTGTGTGTGTGTGTGTGTGTGTGTGTGTGTGTGTGTGTGTGTGTATATATACACACATGTATGTTCATATGTGTAAGTGCATGTATGAATGTGTGGATGTGTACATCCCATTGTGATCAAACCACACCTAATGTGGGTAAATCCTGACATACCCACATCCAGTCTTGGATTATTGCTTAAGTATACCTTACCAAGTTTCTGTTCCCAGTTGTGCAATGTTCTCCCTTTATGAGTAAGAGTGTTTATCAAAAAAAAAATCCCTCTTTGGCATGATGTAGGAGCTAGGATCATTATCATATTATAGTAGAGAGGAGATTTGGTGTTGCTGGAACTCCCATTAGTTGGAGCTTTTGGAAACTGTGTGAGGAAGGGAAATTTGGTAGCAAGTTTGAACTAAGGAGAACGCTATTACCTGTAAGGTCTTTCTAGCATGCAAATTACTTTTTTTTTTTGCTGCAGTGTTGATATGATGCTCAACTCTGTATGCCAAGTAGTGTATCAGCATGAAATGGATTCACTATGATGACAAGTAAAATACCATCTGATTTTCTGTGGTTCTGATACAGTAGGTTACTTCATTGGAAACTGATACTGCTTGTGAACAATGTACAGTCTAGTGATAGTCACTAATTCGTATGCTCCATGTTTTACCCCACTGTATACTTTGGTCTGTGATTCACATAGGGCTTTGGAACACCATTTTATAGTGTACCACAGCTACTCAATGATGCACAATAATTGTGAATAATGCCTATAGTATTAAACATGCACTCATTTACACCATTTATAAATAAGCATTTTCTAATGCAAAGTTTCATTTTATGGATAAAACAAAGTACTATACGTTTTATTACAAAGTGCAACAGCAGAAATTGCAACTCTAAAATATGTACTCTTCCTTCAAGATGTGCTGAATCTTGGGATTAGATATCACTAAATATTACAGTCATAAGAAACAGCACACGTTTGAAGACTTTTTATACAAAAGTGTTCTGTTACATTGAAAATTGTCTTCTGTATACAGAAACGTTAGAAATGAACTGGTAGAATCCAGTTCTGACTTGATAGATATCAGCAGTTTTATGGCTCATAAAAGATGCAGAGTTCTGCAAACTACTCCTGTTTTTATCAGTGCTCAGTAACAAATTAAGAAAATGGCCATCTATTGATGCTAACTATGTTGTGTGGTTTCCCTACACTTGAGGTCTAAAACCAGCATTTTTACATTAAGATGGTTTTCTGACTGCAGTCTTATGGCAGAAGTGTTCTCTATCAAATCTATTTGAAGTGGGGGCTGCATTCTGAAAGCTTATTGTTTTTCTGATTTTGTATAACCCCAATGTTTGCACCAGGCTGCTCTCCACAAAGCAACAATTAGCAGTGCCCTGTATAGATGCAAACACTATCAAGTTAAAATTCCCCATGGGATAACTATCTCTGCAACCTGCCTGAGGCCCCCTGTTGCTACAGGAGCATCTGAGTTGCACGCAGAGCAGCATCTCCTTGTTGGATAGTTACAGTTCACAGTGAGTATAGCACCCATTCTTCATCTGTGTGCAATCATACCAGTCCAGTTAAATCTCTCCACCCTTCTCCCTTGTTAAACCTATAGTATAAAAACCTGAAAAATCTCTGTGGCCAGCCTGGTGGACATGGGCATCCTGAGGCAATGTAATCCTAAAAAAACACAGTATTTGAGGGATGTAGTTACACTATGAAAACTGAGATTTCACTGTCACGTATTGTCAAATCAAATGACAAACAAGTTGTCAAAATATACGCATCATTTCCCTCACTAAATACGGTCTCAGCACATAAACCCACAGATGTGGAGGTACTCACAAATAACTTTCCAAAACCTCAGAGGCCTCCTTTATGGTCCCCTCAAAAACAACATATAAAAACAAATGACAACACCAACCACCACACATAAAAATACACGTCACAGTGTCTTCACAAGCAAACCCCTAAGGTGAAACACCACACATTCAAATGACTTGGTCAAAGGAAAGTCCATTGAGAGAAATGCAAATGCCCCCCAGATAAGGTTACAGTCAGTTGCCTGTCAGGTGTCAGGATTTGCCAGATGATGTAGACACTACTGTCACTCAACCACAAGTACCAGTAAGACTCAATCATATCTCATGTGGGTGTGAATGACCTGAGATGTACCTTCCTGGACTATATGAAAAGAGGCATTGATGGACGTCTCTGAATACACGTCACACGCTGGTAGGAGCCTCTAACTGAGCAGCATTCTACCCTCATCAAGAATGATACAACAATGCAAACAGAAAATGATTGACTTCAATAATCAGCTTAGCTACTGATGTCATTCCAAGGGGATCCAGTATTTGTTAGCCTGGGATGAGCTACAGACAATGCTGGTTTGACAGACATGGTCTACACCTGTTGCAACTAGGTTTTGAGTACTGGCCAAGGCATTAGCAGCCCCCATACAGCCTTTTGTAAGCAGTGTCAAACCAACAGACCTAGCAATGTAACAAGATCTTCATATTCCAAGCTAAAGGTACTACTGCTCAATGCTAAGAGTACCTTCACCATAGCAGTAGTTTCTTCAGCTTGGCATTAGAAAGTACTACTGCGCTATGCTAGGAGTCCTAAAAAGAAACTGCACTCCCTGGATGCTCTCCTTGCCCTGAGGAATGCTGACCTCTGTGTGGTTACAGAGATGTGGTTCAAGGCTGCAGAAAGCGCCCCAGCAGTGGAAGGCTTCAATGTGTATCGCACATACAGGCCACTCTCTGAAAAGGGAAAAAATGGAAGAAGGTGTTGTTTCCATTTACGTAAAAAGCAATGACATCTCTGTATTTGTCAAGCAAGAATTCTCACTTGAGCAACTCCATGTACAGCTGACCATAGCAACAATTTCCTATGATATCATATCTAGCTACAGGTCCCTGACCGTGAACCATGAACATCAGTCCACATTCCTGAAGTTACTAACATCACTTACCATTCAGCCCAACACAATACTCATTAGTAATTTAAATTATCCCTCCATAAACATAAAAACATACATGACCACTGATGTGCAGGCTTAGATATTGCAGGACTTTGTCAATGCAAATGCTCTGGAACAACTGGTCTGGACTCACACTGTGGACTCAAATATCCTTGATATTGTACTCACAAACATGGGTGAGCATTGCACTCCTCCCCCATCATGATGTCTTCATTCGTAAGATGGGATAGTAAATCAGTCTCCTTTGAAATAAAAGTAATGGTAAAAACAGACCATCAAACCCTAAACACCATAAAGAACTTTTGCAAGGCAAATTACCTTTATTAAGAGATAGCATAAGTAATTTTAAAGCTCACCCTAACCCAGAAAACATAGAGGTCTATGCAGAGGTATACACAAATGCCCTGTACAACCACTTAGACAACTGCATAGAAATGTTAGTACCTAACAGAACTAAACTCAGGTCTAGCCAGAAAGACAAACCAACCTGGTAGACCATGACATTTACAGACTATACAAGAGAGGGAAGAAATTCCTGTCTAGAAGTAAGTGGAAAGGTGCACAGAGAGAAAAAAATCCATCATTAGTCCCAAAAGGCAATCAGGGAACCAATAAAGTCTTCAAAAGCTAAATATGAAATGAAAATAGCCACCCAAGCAAAGGATAACCATAAAGCATTTTTTAGTTATGTACTATATTTTAAGTGGAAACGCACAACAATCTGCTAAGTTGGCTGTGGATTACATTATCTATACTCAGCCAAAAGAAATAGCAAACATGCTGGCTAATAAATTCAGCTCAGATGTCACCCTCTCATCACCTCTGGTCACTCCCAGTGAAATACCCCCTACCATTCGCTTACCTGTTATCACAAATGAACAGGTCATCACTGCACTCTTTTAAGCTAGAAGCATGGCATCAATGGGCCCTGATAGAATCCCAGGGTATCTATTAAATACATTGAAACATGACCTAGCAGACCCACTCAGATCTCTATTTAACCACAGTCTTCAAACAGGCTTTGTCCTAGTACAGTGGCAGACAGCAACAGTCATCCCTCTGCACAAGGGGGAACCATCAACTGACTCAGGAAATACTGTCTCATAAGTATGACTAGAATCATATGTAAGGCTATGGAAAGGGTAATCATAGATATGATTAACAATGACATAGAAAATCTCCAAACTCTAGACCCAGCACAGTTCTGCTTCATCAAGGGAAGGCCCAACCTGCTCAATTTAGTCAACTTCTTTAAGAAGGTCACCAAGGCCACTGATGAGGCAAGACAGTGCATATCACCTACCTTGACCTGGCCAAGGTATTTGACTAAATACCTCACTCTGCTATTATAGATAAACTTACAAAATTGAGCATACACCTCTAAATTACCAGCTGGATAGCCAGATTGCTCACTGATAGGACAGATGTTGTTATAGTGGATCAATCCACAGCAGACAGAGGCCAGTCACCAGTGGAGTATCTCAGTGCTCCACGCTGAGCCCCCTGCTGTTTGGGATATACATCTCAGATGTCAAGACAAATGTAGATGCCCTTTGGCTGATCAGGTTTGCTAATGGCTGCAAGTTTGGGGCAATCACTGACTCCCCAAATGAGGTTGATATCCTACTGAAAGGTCTGACAGAGACTAATAACTGGTGTTGGAGCCATGACCTTAAACTAAATGTGAAAAAATACACAATAATACATTTTTGGAACTCAAATAGACTTACAAAGTACAACAATGATTGCACTCCACACCCAAGAGTGGACACATTGGTGAGAGATCAGCGTACCCAGATAGAAAGTAATCTGAACTTTGAACAGCATGTGTTCCCAGTGATTAGAAAAATTCCTCTATGTGGCTCAATTTATAAGTAAGGGCATACCATCCAGATGTAAGGATCTCATAGTCCCACTGTAGCTGACCTTCATCAGACCAATAAATGAGTGCAATGCCCCCTTTCACATATACAGTACCTCATCATGCACCTGCAACAGGTGGAGCATCCTCAGGGGTTTGTCACCAAATAAAAAAAAAACATGTCATATGCATAGGTTCATAGGTTCATACTAGGCTATCTGCCCTGGGGCAGTTATAAGCCTAGCCTGATTCTGTATGGCTTACGCCACCCCTTGATTTGAGTATACTGTGCCCTTTTTAAGGTTTAGTTTACTGTGCCTCTGTCTAATGTAGATGCCCTTTGGCTGATCAGGTTTGTTACATTTCAGGAAATACTGTCTCATAAGTCTGACTAGAATCATATGTAAGGCTATGGAAAGGGTAGGCCTGGCCTACAAGACAGTCTCTGACCTAGCTGTGATGGAAATGTTGCATATTCGCAAAACTAGCTCCATAAGGGTTACACGTTCCAAAGATCTCAACCATGCAGACTGATTAAAAGCTCTATTGCTATATTCAGTTTCCTACTGATTACTGTGTGGGGGGGTGATCTGTGCCTGGCCTACAAGACAGTCTCTGACCTAGCTGTGATGGAAATGTTGCATATTCGCAAAACTAGCTCCATAAGGGTTACACGTTCCAAAGATCTCAACCAGATCTCTGACATGAATAGATCATGCTAGAGAGACAGATATGTGTCCCAGAGATTGCCCCTACTCTTGAATAGGCTTCCTATTCGTGTGACGCAGAGCCCTTCTCCGACCATCTTCAAGCACAGTCAGGACCAATGGATGGGAAATCCCAAATTCACTCCTGGTGTGGTGTCCACATTCCTTATTGAGAAAGAAAGATTGTAAAAATTGTCAAATCCCCACTTGCTGACCCTTGTTGTCTTTCACCTAGAGATAGAAAGTTGGATAAAATCTAACTAAAACTGGCTAGGCCTGTAAGGACTCTTGAGCCATTAGCCTAGTAATCTACTATGAACCTATGAACGTATGAACTAACTAAAAAGTGTTATTTACCTTAATGAACCAACCTCTCAACTTTATGATAAAAATAGCTTTCTTTATGAAGAAAGTAGTGCCTTGTTAAATTTCATTTGGGCACTGAGTTGGATGATGCTTTAAAAAACTTATTCTTCTTGAAAAAAAATGTTTTTTTTTTTCTCATACATAAGTGTCATGACAAGACTTCACATGTGATGATTCAGTGTGGCTTTATTTAAAAATCATTCTTCCTCAATTGCTGTTCCTTTATGGTTTGGTGAAATGCAACTGATATAAGTGTAGTGGCACTTTAGGGTTAGTAATGATAGTAGGAGAAATGAAGCAAAGTGCTTTATCAGTGCCTCAAAATTACATCTAAGAAGCAATAAATGGAATGCCATCTGTTTTACAGAGGAATGTGTTTTATGCTTCAAAATATGAAGAATTCAAATCAAAGTTCCGAAAGCAATGGTGCTGCTGTTTCACAGTCTGGCAAGTGATTGGTTAAAACCTTATGTCTGCATTATTTGGATAAGACAGAGCAGTTTTACTTCCGTATTTGAGTACTGCACTAATTTAATATTAAAATGTTATAGAATATGTAGTCAACCTTTTTCCTTAGATCTTTAGTCTAATATTGCAACTAACAGTTATTATTAATGAACTATGGTGGTCTGTTTTACAGTTTTTTGTCCAAATATTCTTATGTCTTTCTGTTATGATTTTTACTTTTTATATATTTTTTGCTGTTTTAATAAACCCAGTTCCAAATAAGGAAAAAAACACAGTACAGGGTATGGTCTGTGGCCTGGCAACATCACTTCCCATTTTCTAAAGGCATTTTGCATGAGTACCTTTGCCTTGTTTTGTACCTGGGCATGTCATGTTCAGTAGTAAGTGACATATTGGCATGGTTCAGAGTTTTGGCTAACATTATGTATTGCATTTTTCAATTCCTTACTGAGATTTCACAGCTTATCATTTGTTTTTGAAGTGTAAGAATTGGGTTTCAGCATGCACTACAGAGAAAAAAAAGTAACCTCTGCTGATGTTAAGAAAAATTAGAAAATGTATAAAAACTATCTGAGAGTATGGGGCCTGATCCTTGAGACACTGTACATGTTTCATGAGCACAGTGTTTCCCTTTCAGTGATCACTGCATGCGTTCTTTTAATCTGCGACTATGTTTTCACGTTACAGCAAATACAGAGCTGCAGACACAGGAAAGCCTAGAGGCAATAGACTTAAAAGCAGAATGGCTGGGCCGGCAAAAGAGAGCAGAGACATTTATGTGTGGTTGTTAATTATATAGGAATAAACTTGCAGTAAGGAAGGTCACTGACCAGAAAGAGGAATATCCTTGTCCTAAATAAAGCAGATGGGGTGATAGTGAGTGAGGTGAGACCGTCCCTGCAAAAAGTGCTGATTAAGTTGTTTAATTTATCTTCCTTCCTCAAGATCATCGATCTAGCATTATAGCATGGTAAACTTCAGCTGCCTGGGAAACACAGTTAACAAATCATAACTGTTCATGATTTTCTTGGCTATCCCTGAATTTTCTTCATAAAATCTGCAGTTTTGTAATAAAATAGTGAGGACAAGAGTCACTGAAGACCATTGGCAATTAACAAATTTGTTTTATTTCCAGAAAATATATATTAATATAATTTCACTTACAGTAATAACTGTCCTAATGAATTATCTTTACAAATGAAAATTGTGTCAGAGTATAAACCTTTGACTATCATTATTTTTAGCTTTGTCCTTAATTATAGAAAGGAGAAGTTGAGAGCTTTTTAGAGTATTACAAAACAAAGCAGGAACCAGAAAATCAGAAGATATGTGTAACAGAGCTAAATTATTAATAAAGAGGAAAAAGGAAGAAGGATATTAAATGATAACTAACCAAAACATAATAATGGGTGCCGATCTACTTCAGACCTAGATGTAACATACTTAAGTGGCCGGGTATTTTCTTCCTTTGACATCTTTGTGCATTTGCAAACTCATTGGCTGTACTAGTTGCTTCTTGTAGGGGATATGTGATACAGAGCTTTTAACAAAAGTGAGTTAGATTGGATACATATAAATTCATATTAAGCCTTTTGTTTTAAAACTCAGTCAGAATACAGCTGAAACCTTTTTATCCAGTTGTTAGGTTTTGATGCTCTGGTAGAATTAATTGTAAGTGATTTTATTTCTCAGAAAGATATATTTATTTATATTGTTTTATCTGTCCAGCTCATGCATTACTCATTCATATTATTGTACTTTTTCAAGCTGTTAGGCCTAAACATCCAGATAAACCTGATGTGTATTGAATCTTATGGTTCGATGCTTCTTTTCACCATAAAAAGTTTATCATTTTCTACTTGACTGAGATAGAGACAGAAATAAATTGTCTTAATTTAGTTACACTATAGTATGTTAATACACACGGGCCAAAATAAAAACACTGTTCCAAAAATCACTACAAATTTGGAAATTCTAGCAGCATTTCAAGGGCTAAACTGTGTGGTTTTAAGAACTTTCATAATATTTAACTGTGATTGACAACATGACAAAAACTAACATCATATGGTTTATGTACCACTTTCATATAAATTCATAGGATCATAGATGTTTACTAGGCTAATGACCACAAGGGCCTAAACATTCCAAATGTCTGAAAAGTTCTGATACCCTTGATAAGTGTAAGCAGCGGCCTGGGAGATGAACCATTTACAGGCTGCCTGTGTGCACTAGAAACACATATGGCAAACCAGGGATGAATTTCAGGTTCCACATCCAGTTGTCCAAGTTGCACTTGAAGTGGGTTAGGGAGGAACTCCACTTCACATTAAATGCATTTTCAGCTCATACAAATAATCATGACATCTCCTAGACCTTCTAAGATGAAATTGTGTGATTTGGTGTATAGTGAGGATTCTGTAAGGGTGTTGTGATATCAGAGTTTCTACCCGCCCCCACACAAAATAAAGTTTCAAGAAGAAGAGTGTTTTTAAGATTCACTGTTCTGTGGGACTTTGTTTTCTTTTTGGCGTTTATGGCACTTTGCATTTTGATTGACAATATTTCAATAGGAAGCCATTGTAGGAAGGTCATTTGGCACCCCTACCTGATTTTGGTGCTGCGGTAGTGTTGCCGCCTCACAATAAGACACTGACCGGTTCGACTCTCAGCTAGAGCATCTTCTGCATGGAGACATGTGTGAATGGGTGTACCTTCGTTGAAGGTTGTGCGTTAGGGCTGGCAACTCAGCATGTAAAAATCAACTGCCAATCATTAGCGGACCGGAGTTCCGCTGTGGCGACCCCTAACCGGGAAAAGCCGAAAGACACAACAACAACCCGATTTGAAGTGAAAGATCAAAATATGTCTCTTTGCTATATAAAACAAAAGAGATATTAAAACAATAATATATCCTTCATTGTAGTTTATTCACAGTGAAAATAGACAAATAAATAAAAGATCTTCTGATTAGGGAAAAAAGCTTTCATTTATCAAAAGAGTAGCTGTTTTTTAAACTGCATCAAGAACTTTTGCTAAACTGTAATAAAGAGCTTTACTACTTCTGTGCAGCATACAAACAATAACTGTCATTTAAGCACTTAAGCCTCTGTCTAGATCAAAGTTGCATAAATGATTGACACTGATGCTTGTAGGGAGGGAAGAGTGTCCCTTCTACAGTACTGATCATGATGACTGCTATGAACTTGCACATGGAGCAGCTGCCCACTTTAGCTAAATCTTGCTACAGCTTTCAGGAACATACAAATACCAAAGCACACCAACTATTTCAATATAAATAGTATGGCTGCGAGGGTATACTAAACCTCAACTCCTCAAACGCAAAACTGGTAAAAGGTGAATGGAAACAATAAAAGCCGGCAACTTTGAGAAAATAAAATTGCTTAAAAGTTCTTCACGTAAAACTGTTTAATGTGAGCACTTTCGGCTATAAAATAACCAGCCTTCTTCAGACAAAGCAGTTAACAAGCAACAGACAAGTACATTTTATACTTAATTAAACATTTTTCATTGAACATCCCAATTAGAGATTTAAAGACACATTGCATCAAGCGAGGGTATGCTCATTTTAAAAGCTCATTTGTGATAGAATCATTGTTACAAGTAGTCAAAATAGGCTAAGATACAACATACCCTGCCATCATTTCCTTGCCCCGATCTTCCCCAGCAGTTAGATATCTACATATGTTCTCAGCTGTACTCTTGCACTATAGATTTTAGGTAGAAGCAGTGACATACAACAAATGGCACTGCATAACAACACTGCATTTTTTGATGATAGTAATAAAAAAACCAACAATGGAACCACGTCAAACTCAATATAATATGCAGATTTAATGAACTGCAAATAAAACTTGCACCAAGGAGGCTTCTTCAGGCCAATCTAAAACTTGATTAAATACATTTTCATTTAAATACTATTTGTGAAGTCACATGCTACAAAAATCAAATGATTCATATTTATTACAATTGAATAATAAACAAGATAAAAATATGATAAAAATAAAATAGAATAATAATACTTAAATCTCTAAAAGGAGGTTTCAAATCCAACATTATTATAATTAGACTTTATTATGTAATTCTCTAAAAAGAGGTTTCAAAGAAACAAAACAATTCAAACCTGGGGGGATATGTGTTTTTGACTGAAGTATTCAGTAATATTTATCCATTTCTCTATCATGTTCATAGGTTCTTTTGTTCATAGGTGTGTACTAGGCTAATAGCCCTGGAGCCTTTACAAGCCTAGCCCATAGGATTACCCTGGCATCATGCCACCCAACCTTAGTTCCTAGTGCCTCAGTTGAGTAGAGCCACTGGAGTGATTCCCAGGGTGAATTTTCTATTTCCCATCCACTCATCAAGATTTCTCTTGAAGAGGGCCAGTGAGGTGTTCCGCTTGACATGTATGGCAGTCTCTGGGTTATGAACCTGTCCATCCAGCATGTTCTGTTGAGTGTGGCAATGAGTTTGGGGTCTCTGGAGTGTCTGGTCCATAGGGATTGAGATTTCTTTAGATGTAGCATTTCTAACAAAGCTGGGTCAGACATGGCTTTGTAAGTCAAGCAGGGAATGCCTCTAAGTAGGCGATATGAGACAGAGAATAGTTGGAGTTTTTTGGGTCTGTCCATATAGGACAAGTGTGTAAGGCCTAGGATCCTCTTTGTGAGGTACTTTTGTGGCTTCTCCAGTTGTTGCAGGTGTCTAGTGAGGTACATGTTAAATGGGGTATTGTACTCGATGACTGACCTAATGAGGGAAGAGTAGAGGGAGACCTCTTCCTTCCTTTATGCAAAACACTTAGTAATGAGATGTGGCACATAGAAGGACTTTCTGACTACAGTGGCAACATGGTGGTCAAAACAGAGGTTGCTGTCAACCTGCTTTTCCAGATCTCTTATAATGCCTTCTGTGTTCAGTGGACTACCATCAATGTGGTAATTCAAGGGAACCAGATTTTTCCCAAAGGGGATGAAGACACATTTTTTGGCATATAGCTTAAGGCCATGGTTCTGACACCAGTCGTTGGTCTCATTGAGGCCTTTCTGTAGGATGTCAACATCACTTGAGGAGTTAATAATAGCTCCCAACTTGCAATCATCTGCAAACTTTGTCAGCCAGAGTCCCTTCATGTTGGCCTGTACTTCATACAAGTAGGTACCAAACAGGAGAGGACCCAGGACCGAACCCTGTGGGACTCCACTCCTAACTGGTCATCAGTCTGACTTGGAGTCAGCTACTTTCACACTGTGGGTTCTATCTGTGAGCCAGTTTGCAACCCACCTAGTGATACAGGGGTTGATGCTTAGCTTAATAAGTTTTTCTATGATTCCTGAGTGGGGAATGGTATCAAAGGCCTTGACCAGATCAAGGTAGGCTGTATGAACAACTTACCTTCATCCACAGCTCTGTTGACTGACTCAAAAGAAGTTGACCAAGTTGAACAGGTATGATCTACCCTTCACAAAACCAAACTGTGTGATCCAGAGTTTGGAGATTCCCTATATCCTTGTTTATTAGGTCCATGATTATGCATTCCATAGCTTTGCATATGAGGCGTTGGCCAGCAATATGCATCTCTTCTACCAAATAGCAGAATACCCTGAGGTAGTGTTTGCTATAGACTGCACGCACATATGCATCAAAGCCCCACCCAGTGAGCGGGGTAGGGTCTACATCAACTGCAAGGGCTTTGCCTCCATCAACTGCCAGGTCATGTGCAATGCCCAGGGCATTATAATGAATGTGTGTGCTGGCTGTCCTGGAAGCTATCATGATTCCCACATCTGGCATCTGGTACAGCTGTACCAGAGATTTGCCAGTGGGGACATCCATTATGGTCACTGTGTGGGGGATGCTGGTTACAGAATGGAGCTGTGGCTGATGACACCTATCAGAAATACACACGCACCCAAACAAGAACTCCATAATGAGGCACACGCACAGACCAGAATTATAATAGAGCACGTGTTTGGGATGCTCAAGTCATGGTTCCGGTGCCTGGACACATCCATTGAAGCCTTGCAGTACTCACCAGCTGCATGTACTCAAATTGTCATCGTATGTGTCATGCTACACAATATGATCCTGCAGAAACAGCTGCAGCAGGAACACCATGGGACAGGGCCACACAGCCCCCCCCCCCATCAATGCCAATGCCTGTACAGACACAGAGTGACTTGAAGGAGGAACAACCTGAGCCTATCCCAGTAGGCAGAAGGAGGCATGCCCAGTATGCCCTGGCCTTGGCAAAGAGGCAACACATAGCATATACACTGACACAATAGGGACCTAGGGAATGACACCTCTCTCTGACTCGCACATACAGTAAAAGGGATGCCAAACATGACACTGCCTGTGCTCAACCATGTATAGGGAGTGTACTATGTGCATCTGACATAGGCAGCCTTCCAGCACTATCCTAAATACTGGCACACCCACAAGGTAAGCCACTCTCCTTACCAATTGCTGAATGGAGTAGTATGTGTTGTTACTTGTATCTATGGTATGGATGTGAGCATGGAATCGGGTTGCTGAATGGGATGCCAGCAGATGGTAGACACCTATAGTGGCAGCATGAGATCTGTAAAAAAATACTGGTGTCACCATAGTAGCCAGTACTACACATGGTGACAAAACCCACTGCAGGAAATGTACTGGGCCACACATGTGTCCATATGACACACACATGCCAGTCAGGGAGGTTCACATACCCAACAACATTCTCAGCCAGCATGACAGGTGTAGACAAACACAAACAAAGACTGTGCTAAGGGCTCTGAATGATGCCTATGGGTAACCTACCCCCCCCAGGCCTACACAGACAGACTGCATCAGGTCAGGCAGTGAGATATCAGTTCTGAAGGGTAGGAAGTCAGAAACTGATATGTAGGTCAATCAAACCTAAGACCTGTAGTACACTGATATGCCTCTAGTCAGCATGATAGGTTAGAATACAGAATGACATGGAGTACCTGACATACCAGTACAGTCATAGCAAATGTGTACAAGTGTCAAGTGTGCCCGCCCCAATCCTATGTAGAAATGTAGAAACAGTCAGGTGTACCCCCCCAATCCTATGTAGAAATGTAGAAACAGTCAGGTGTGCCCCGAACCAATCCTATGTAGAAATGTAGTAACAGTCTGGTGTGCCCCCCCAACAATCCAACGTAGACACGTTGTAACAGTCAGGTGTGCCCTCCCTCCAATCTGATGTAGAAATGTAGTAACATGTATGCGTAGGCATAATACCAGTGGAGCATAGATGACCTGAGGTAGCCAAGGTAGCAGGATAGATTCCAGCTTTTGTACAATATGGGGGTATGCGAGTGTTAGGTTGTTGTGTGGTACATATTGTTTGAGAGTGGTCAGTATGTATGCATGGTGAGGTTTGTCCTGGTGGCTATTGCCCAGTACTGCCGATGACAAGGCCAAGTCCTCACAACTGCAGTGTCAAACACAATGCTCCCCAGTATAACACATGCTAGCAGTAAGCCATTGTAAATGTATGGAGGTAATATGTGTCACCATCTGAAAGATGGATATGGCATGACTGTTGGGCCAGATATACAAGAAGTACACAGGGGAAAGTACCCCAGACAGACAGTATATAATGTGTAACTATGAAATGGACACACCCTTGGAATTGTACATACAGGTTTGCATCAAATTATATGGCCTTGTAGTAGGGAATACCGATGTTGTCTGGCCAAACACTCGCAGATCACAAAGGTCATAGGAATGATGTATGGAGAAACAGCTGATGTCCCTGCACAAGCCAGCATCACTGGAATGCCCCATGAGTTTCTGTGAACCAGATGCAAGTAGAGTCCATAGCACACATGCACCTAGCTCATCCAAACACCACTCACAGGTATCTCTCCGGACTTATCCCTGCTGTTGGGAATGGGTACAATATGACCCCCACCTGTGTATGGCAAGAATGAATGAATGAAGCATGCAGCGCTGGTGTCCCATGCAGGTGTATCCCTAGCTGTAAGCAGCACACTGGCAGCATCCACACCACCTGAACAATATTGATATAAAGTATTGGCATGAACACCTGGCACACCTACCTTGTCACCCCAGGGGAATATAATGTATGGCAGACTAGTACTGTAGGACTGACAGAATGCAATGCCTGCTACAGCTGCCCTGCATCACTACCAAATGGCCTGCAGTCATCTGCCAAATGTCTGCATCTCACCCGTACTGCCAATGTATGTTATGTCATGGACTCCCAAATAACATAACACAGTCCACAGAACCCATATGCAAGGCCATGTGGGTAAACCACAGTAACATGTCCACCATGTCCCACTGCATGAACTGTGGACCAACAACAATACGCTGATGTAATGAGGTGATAACTATAGGGAAAGTATCAGAGATTGTATGCATAATGTATGGAAGAGGATAGAATAATAGAGGGGGGTGTGAGCATGGGCAGCATGGAATGTGCGAACTATGAAATGCAGCCATGTGTACATACTATCCCTGACTGCAAACACAAGAATGGGTGGCTACAACCTTGCCAGTACACCACAATAGGGTTAATGTCCTGACTTATGACCCCTGCCTCTGGGAAACCTGTGTGAATCTGTACAGCTGTGAGGTATTGCCACAGCAAGATAAGGCCATACTGTCATGTTGATGGATGTATAAGTATGGGATCCTCTGCCACCACTGTACCAAGGTGCTGAACTGGTTACACAGACCCATCAGCAAGTGTCTGCAGGTCCCCCTCCAGAATGGCATTAGTTTGCAGGAATATGTTGGTGTTTGACCACAATACTGGACACAGCTGTAGTCACCCTGTGTTCCCCAGGACATCACTGTGAGCAAAAATATCTACATGACAGTACTTGAGGACATAAAACATCACAGCGTATAACATTACACATGTCTGAATATCTCTGCTAGCACCAGTACCATGTAGCAGAAGCAACACAGACAAAATTATCTATAGTACCCACTATCCCTTGCTTAGTTTCACCCCATATTGCCAACTGATCTACAGATATCCTACAGAAACAGTTTGCTAGCTGTAGGTGTAGAACACAAATGTCTGCACTGGAGTACAATCTACCTAGAATGGATCCACACATTCAATACAGAAGGGCAAACTGGCCATGCACCCACACTTAAATAATGAAGCCCATGTCTGGCAACAACAGTGGACCATACATATCTAACAGTTGCAGATGTTAGTGCATACGCTCCTCAGTATGCACCAGTCATGCTTTGTACACACATTGGATAGGAATACACACAGATATCCAAGGACAACACACTATAATATGCCAAATGTACACATACATAGATTTTCGGAAGAGAGTGACAGTGACAAAGAGCCTTTCATCATGAGACCTGTCCCACCCAGCACACAGCCAAATGGCTACTACAACATGATGTGTAAATGTCACTCACAGTAGAAATTAACCACTGGTATCCCTCAGCTTTATATACTCTGTGGTACTAGTGCTAACTGTGCAACATGACTGTACAAGGCAGTAGTCATCCAGCAGTTGTGTACATGTACCTGTGGAATATAAACCTGTGTGTGCCTGAGTGTGGTGTGTCTACGTCTAGATGAATGGGTTATGGCCCATGCACACACACTGCCCTCCACATAGCCCTACTATGTCAAGCCTACTGATGTCAGCCACTGTGAAATACACCTTTTGAGAAAGGCTAACCCAGTAATCTCTGCGGCACATCTTGTAACTGCATAATGCTGTAGTGTAATATACTAGATAGGTAAGAGTTCTAATCACAGACATGGCAACTGCGTGTGTGTGCATTTGTGTAGGGAGCAATGCGTTTTAGGCTAGTCACACCCACTACAATTCAAATACCTTACTTTGGCAAGCCTGCTGTCATTCACTTTGAAATACACCTTTGGGAAAGAACTACTCCAGTAATCTCAGTGGTGCATCCTATAACAGTGTAATTCTGTAGTATGATATAGTGGTTTGGTAGGGGTTTTATTCCCAGACATGGTGAGTGTGGATGTTTGTGTGGATGTCTTTGTTTGTGTAGGGAACAGTGCTTTTGAGGCCATTCACAGTCACTACAACCTCCATTGCCCTTCTTTGGCAAGTGTACTGATGTCATTCTTAGTGAAATACACCTTTGGGAAAAGATACCCAGTAATCTTTGTGGTGTGTCCTATAACAGCATAATTCTGTAGAGTGATACAGTGTTTTAATAGGGGTCCTATTCCCAGACATGACAAGTGTGGATGTTTATGTGTTTGATTGTCTGTGTAGGGATCAGTGCTTTTGAGGCCATTCAGTCACTACAACCTCCATTGTCCTTCTTTGACAAGCCTGCTGATGTCATTCCCAGTGAAGTACACCTTTGGTACAAGAGCACTTCAGTAATCTCCATGGTGCATTCTATAACTGCGTAATGCTGTAGTGTGATACCCTAGTTAGGTAGGAGTTCTAATCCCAGACATGGCAACTGTGTGTGTGTGTGTGTGTGTGTTTGTGTGTGTGTGTGTGTGTGTGTGTGTGTGTGTGTGTGTGTGTGTGTGTGTGTGTGTGTGTGTGTGTGTGTGTGTGTGTGTGTGTGTGTGTGTGCACGTGTGTGTCTGTGTTTGTCATTTGTATCCTGTGTGGAGGTGGCTGTAAGTGTGTAACAACTGGACTCATTATATGGTGGGTCTCTTATATGTCACAATGCCCACCTTACATGGATGACATATGCCAAATAGCTGAGCGGCTTGGGTGCCAATCCATACCCCTATGTGTGACAGCAAGGCCTGCTGAACAAAGTAAGCAACCCTTGTATTATCCAGAGAACACTCTCAACCCATGTCTCATATATGACCACACTTGCCTAGGCAACAACTGCTATGTTGGTAGTACCTTGCAAATTGCCCACAGAAAGTAACCATGGTGTGATTGCAGTGGACTACAGAGGGCATGGCACCTTGGCCTATCACTATAATAGGCACATAATTGCAGACAGTGGGTCTTCACTATGTTCCCTACTGGATGCCTGCAACAACTGTGGTGCCATCAAATTTGATCCACAAAGGACATACCATGCCTTAAACACATGCCATGTATGGACAGATGCTACTGACACCAGGGAATACCTGTATCATGCTATCAAAGTAGGTGCAAGTTCAACCTGGTATCCCTTACCAGTTACCGCCTCATGAGGCCAGGAATGGCACATTTGATGATAACAATCTGTGTACAAAACATGGACCAGACACCCCAGGTACAGTTCCGCATGTCACTGAACATGCATATGGGGCATGTGCACATCCCAGACACTGTCCATGTCATGGACTATAGAACACATAAATTGCAAGCACTGCACAGTACTGGCCACACACAATAGTAACCCAGGTGACTGGATGGTGGATACAGTACCCACCTGTGTGGGCCAATCCAGACACTACACCCCTGAGCCACACTGCAGACCATTGGCATGTGGCCTAATGCAAGCAATGCACCCATGCATGTCTGTACTGGCACCCTGTGTCTGCCTGTGTGGTGTATGATGCTTTCGACCACATTCACACTCACTACAGCTCCCATTGGCATACTGAAGCATGCTGTCTGATGTCAGACACCTTCACATACCCTTTGCCCATATAACCTCCGGATAAACCCTGTGGTGCATGTGATGCTTGCACATTACTGTATTGCGGCAAACTAACTAGTTAGGAAGTGTATTCCTGACCCTGCCAAGTGTGTCAATGTGTGTGAGTCCCTGAGAAAGTGTGGCTGTGTTGATGCTGACACCTGTTCATGTGGACAGGCATGTGTACTACACCTACCGTATCACTACTATATCACTATTGCAGATGTCACTCACCATCACATATATGTTTGGACAGCTCTCCAACATGTAAGCTGTGTGGCATATGCAATAACTGCATAGACATGTGGTAGCAATACATAGTCAGTCAGCGGTTTGAAACCCCGTACTGGTAGGTGTGTGACAGAAACTTGCTTAGGTTTTACTCTCCCACCCCCTCCTTGACTTACTTTGTCTCTATCTGTCTCTCTCACTCCTTGTCTGGTGGATGTGTAGAAGTACACCTGCTTTGCTTAGGCAGCAGCTTGTGTTTTGTAAGTGATGCTCATGATGGCTGAATTGCAGTACTCCTCTAGCTGACTGCATGTGGAACAGCTGTGGTAACATTCCCATAGCCAATTGCATGGAAACAAACTCCAATATCTAGGAACATCATGTTGGTGTTGGTTCTTTTCATTCACTGTGACCAGGACCTAGATCTAGTGTTTGGCAAACAGCATCACAGATGGTTTTGGGATTTACCTCTAACAACATAGACTGTGGAAACAGGCCAACAGACAGGAGGGGGATGTGCCAGACATGACGACAGAATGTATGTGTTGCTATTCTACATTTGGAGTAATGTCAGTTTAACAGGGTGTGTGTGGATATGGCTGACCTACATGTTTTAATACCTGTCATGACAGTGCTATGTTTTTGATGATACTCCTATCTGTAGGGTCATCTGCAGACTGGGCAGTGTGTGGAGCCTTGTCTTTCTTGTGTTACTCACAGAACACCTATCTGAGAACTGCAGAAGCATAGTATGAGGACTACAGACAGTACATGGTGACAGCCATGAGAGTTACTGACTTCATATCCCTCATAGGACATAGGTCACAGCAAACCCTGGTACAACAGTAAATGTATGAGGTTATCATGGCAACATGCCAATATTGGGCCAGTGTTCATAGTTCCAGCCACAAGTCTGTCAACCTTTGTACATATGTCATGCAGTAAGAGGTGGATATGTTCTGTACACCATTATTTATTGACATCATACCTGATAACAAGCCAGTCAGATATCAGACTGCTAGACATGTTATGTATAGTAAGGGTTGTTTCTGAGGACATACCTTGGGCATTCTGTGGTTGTGTGTACAGTACTGGGGTCTGTGTACTTAGAGTGAGTGTCAACAGTATGTGTATTGTGCCTACGTACCTTGGGCTGTGCACAGAATGTGGTAGAGGCTGTCAGTGGTCTTGTTCTATCTGATGTTACATGCTGCTCCAGTGTATGGTACCCTATTGGTTCACATTTCTGTAGGACCAGACACAACATGTCCCATATCACAGACAGCCATTGGACTACACCTTGCCATGACCCAGTGTATGTAGGGTTAGTGTGTGAGTAGCACATATGAGGATGGTGTTTATCTGACAGTCCATATAGTGTCATATTAAGCGTGTGTACCATATGTGGCTGTGGATGTGTTTGCATTGGTTGTGGGTATGCACTTTCTCACAGGTGTCTGTTACTCTGCGCTGTGACATGCATGTATTGCCCGCTATAATTGCAGGTACACTGTGTATTCCCTCATACAAAATATAGTCCAGTGTTGTGGCAGTCTGCCTATAGTTTGCACAGTGCTTTGTGACATGCCTAGCAGCCTAGTGTAATTACTCAGTGTGCTGTTATGTCCAGTTATTTGCAAGACATACTGCTGCTAAGCCACCATAACTGTTGTGTATTTCTGACAAAGCAGTAGGATTCTGTATAGATGTATGTCACTAACTACTAGGTAGTATGTGGCCATGTAACCTTTGCACCACCAGGTATTATGTGTCAGGACAGACTGTCGTGTGTGCATGCATAAATTGTGTGGGCATATGTAGTCCAGTATTTACACGATAGACCCATGTACATGGCTATTAACACCAACATTGTGAGGCGTGGTCCTCATGTCTCGCATGAAGGGGAAATGTGTACACTCTGGACTTACCACAGACTGCCAGACTGTCCTCATATATTGGTCATATCTCTGCTGTAGTCCACAGGATCATTACTGTGCTAGCAGTGGTATTGTATTATGATGTCCTTAGGATGTCTATCAGTAGCCAATGGCACACATGTATAAAGCAGATGAGACCTCCCACACACATCTGTTAAGACAACCCCTATTACAATAGCAACACTCTACATATATATCTGCAATACATACATGACATCCCCTTGCACTAAGAGGTTGGGACTATTGGTGCTGAGGTAGGACTCCACTCCATGTTCAAATATATGATTATTTATCCATATATCTAAATAGATATATACACATATACATCTCTACATACATATATGGATATATATATATATATATATATATATATATATATATATATATATATATATATATACTCAAATATATACATATACACAGCAATATATGTCTACACATAAAGATATAGATACATATACACATATAGTTATGGATATCTACATATATAGCAACATAAATAGGTATATCTGAATAGATGAATATGCACATATAGTTATAGAAATCTACATATATATCAACATAAATAAGTATATCTGTACACATAAGATGTATATATATATATATATATATATATATATATATATATATATATATATATATATATATACATACATACATATATATGTATATACAAAGAGATCTACAAATGGTCATATATATGATGTACTATACAGATGTGTAGACAGACATATGTATGAATATACATGTGTATGTACATGTAGACATATATCAACATATGTATATGTATATATCCATATTCCTGTCATGTGTAAACATCACTGTTGTGTATACTTTCCCAGATGTATCCCACTGTATGTACCTGTTATGTGTACATTATGATGTAACAACATATGTGATGCAACAGTAATATCAATAACAAGTACTACACAATTGTGAAAGTCAAAGCAATTGTTCAGTACTAATCAATATGTGTAGTGACAGATATATTGGAAAAACAACAGCTGTAACTGTTGTGAATATAGTGTACAGGGTCCTGGTTTCAAGACCTGGAAGGGCTGTTTATTTTTTTGCTGAGCAGAACAAGGGCTGTTGGATACAGAGTGGTTAAGGCAGTTTTTAGCAGCTGTAAGTGGGTTTACACGGATTTGCGCAAAACTAAGCAGTGCTAAGGCAGGGTTAAATGTACAGGTGTTTACACCATGTAGCCTTTACTTACCAGTGCACAAATCTGCTTAGCTGTTATATTGTAGCAATGCTGACACCTGCTAAGCATGGGTTAACCCTGGTAACTAATTCTCACCACCCAATCTGATAACATAGCAGGGTAATGACATCTGTAATAAGTGTATGTAATGCCATGTACAGTACATGTGTCTATGTGCTGTCATTAAGTAACAAGGGGTGTGAGTGTCATGTCTGGGACACACAAGTATATGAGACCTGTACAGCACAGTTATCCATTTGACTGTGTTACATGTAGGGGTAGTAACCCAGTGTACATGCTGTCACACTGGCAATGTAGTGTATCATGACGGTACTGCTGTTGACAGTGCTTTTCCAGGCAAGAGTAGAGTGTTAATTGTAGTACTGACAACAAGCACACCTGCAGGCATATCAGGACTCTGAGGCTTCATGTCATGTTCCCGGTGTGTGATCTGTGTCACAGTATATATCCCTTACTGGATAATGATCTGACATGTGGAATGTAACTGTAGACTACTGTCTGTACAGCACATGTTAGTGAGGGCTTCTGACATGTAGTAATGGCATACATATTGTTGTCAAATTTCTATCTGTCGACACATTCATAGCTACTTGCCAAGCTGATGTCTGTCAGTCGATGTACAGATATGCAGATGGCAGGTATCCAGCTGGGATACATACAGGCAACCTATGCTTGATTGACACTGATATATCTGCCCAGCTGTGTAATAACTGGCACATATAGGAGACAACACCCTGATCATCTCAGTGGCCATGTGCAGGAGGCACCCAGAGGATTGGCTGATGCATGTCACTCTCACCCTGAGGGTCACCACAGTGTTGTCTGTCGATAGATTGTCTGCTGGCACATGGCAGTTGACATTATACCACTGTACAGACATCCCCTACACAACCCATCTCTCCATGGACAATAGCCAGGTACACAGCTATGACCACCTGCAGCGATATACCCCAGTACTGACACATGGTACATGTGCATTACTGAGGATAGTAGTGTCTGTGTGTTAGTACACCTATAATTGGGAATTCCATGAGAGCCTTCACAACCACTGCACCACCCATTGCATAGTCAGATGTGGCTGTTGCTGTATCGGACATTACATGCATCCTGTTATGCTCCTCTCCCTACCAACTACATGAGCCTTGCAGTGCCACCACAACAGTGTTGTACAAATGGGTCGATAGGCATGGGATACCCATTGAGTTCTGGCAAGTGTGTGCATGTGTGCATGTCTGTATATCTGTAGTGTACTGCATATATGTACATATATACATACCTATATATGGGGTACATTCAGACATCAGGTCCACAATCTCAAAACTTCTTCCTTCACAGCTGCACTGTTCTGCTTTGCTACAACACAGACAGGTGCCACATATAGACACAGCCTAACATTAGGGGGTGATATACAGGGCCAGATTTCAGGTAACCCTATTACACACCTATGGCTTTTCAGCATGCTACAATACATGTTATCCTGAGTGTCCTGCAAGTGGTGGGTTCTGGAACCTACGTGTCCATCATTATGGCATTACTTCCACCACCAGCTTTTGACCACAGTAATATACATCCCGTCTATTACACACCACACACTATATTGCCTTAGATCTTGTCAGGTGGTGCTGCTCTACACAGTTAACGGGTATGGCCCACTACCCACAGGGACAGGATCTAATGTCCATAGCAGTTGTTCAGCTGAAGATCATTACAAAAGCAACACCTGATGGCACATATATATCATTCCACAGGATCTACTCCAGTATTATGGACCAAGTACTACAGTCAATTACATGCATATATACTTCACATACCTGTTGTGGGGATGAAGTTTGTTGTGGATAGTGTCCTTGCAGGAGGTAACTTTTTTCAACTCCTTAGCCTGCTTCCTTTGTTTTCCTTTTTGGTGTGGCTGTGGTTCTGGATCTGTTTTCTATTTTCTGTTTGTTTTCTCTTTCTCTCTCTCTCTCTCTCTCTCTCTCTCTCTCTCTCTCTCTCTCTCTAGTAAATGGATTGAGCTGCTTGGAATAAATTGCAGCATTTTTTGTGGGTGATGCACATGATCAGGTGATGGTCTCTGCACCAGTCAGTGTCCTCCACTTGCTACCTGCATGCAGCATGCTGTGTAGTGCTTCCAATTACCACTGTTGTGGCAACCATCTACTATAAATCCTACATCATGTAAGCGTGGTCTCTTTACCTTTCTTGTATGGTGGACATCCTTCCTGTGTGTGGGCAGCAGTGTTACAGACAGCAGGTAACTATACCTCTTACAAGAGAACTTACACACTCAGGCCAGCTACATATTTGTATGAGGTTCCAGAACTACAAAACGAGAGTGAGTACTGTTGGTGTATGCATTGTATAGCACCAGTGTTACAGGGGTTGTGTGTACATACTAGTTTAACATGGACTGAGGTATGTCTGCATAGCTCTCAACTGTGTGCCTATCCACTTGATGGCCAGAGGTGTGTGTGTTATGTTTAGCCTGTTTACCACACAGATATTTTGTTAGATATATCACTGGCTGTGCATGTGTGTGTGTGTGTGTGTTTGTGTGTGTGTGTGTGTGTGTGTGTGTGTGTGTGTGTGTGTGTGTGTGTGTGTGTTGTGTTTCTGACTTCATATTCCTGACTAAGGGTATGTTGCAGACTATCCTGTAACACCAGTGACTTGCTTAGTGTATGGCAACACTATTTCACATATGGGCCTGTGTTCCAGTCTCTGCCCTCCTCCAACATTCCAGGCTTTTGTCCATATGACATGCTGTCAGGGGTTGTTATCTAGTGGCCTGTGAGTATGTCATGCTGCCATTTCTGCCATCATTCCACTGCTGTTGTGGCTCACCTCACATATTGTGGAGTTGGGTCCATATATGTACGGGCTTAATCTGCACAATACATGTGTGCCCTTATGCAGTCCAGAGGCCAGTTTATGTAACAGTGTTATATGGCCATGCATGTCAGTCTATCTGAGGGGATGCACCATAACTAACCTAGGCTGTTACAACATGTGAGCGGTATCAGGGGTAAGCTGCCTTAAGGTATCTGGATGTACATTACCATACAATTAATCTTAGGTAAATGTAGACCTACTGATTCCTGCCAGACTGTTCTGTTTGTCAGTGTGAATGTGATTGTTTCAGTTATGGCTTGTTATGTAACAGATACATTCCATTGTGTCAACTGAGGTCTTTACCCCCTAGAGATTGTGTACAGAGTGTAGATAGAGACAGCTGGACTATACATCTGCATTACTTACTGTTGATTGATTGTTATCCTGTGGCCCAGTTTGTCTTTACTGTTGTACTACTTGAAGGCCTTGGTCTGGACAGCAACATATGTCATGCTTTCCGGAATACTTTCTTAATTTATTTATTTGACAGTTGCATTAGTCTGTTTATATGTATTTCAGAGTCAAAACAGCTATATGACATGGCATATACAACTGTAATAGTACACAAATAAAGCTTTCTCATGTATGCATACCTGTGTGTGGTGTTATATCCTTTGACCTCTCTGTGGGTATATGTTGCAGGCAACAATTGTCTTTTGTATGGGTGACTCATACAGTGTCCAGTTGGTAAGTTGACAACTGTAGGCATACTGGCTGTTCCATATGGCGTGCACCCTCTAAATACGTATCTTCCTTTACATATCTCTGTGTGTGTATGTGTAGCTACATTTATATCTGTATATATGTATATATGTATGCGTATATATTTTTATATATGTGTGTATATATATATATATATATATATATATATATATATATATATATATATATATATATATACATATATATGTATCTGCATATATGTGACTGTGTATATGTATCGTAGGAATATTTATTGCTTCCACATTGCACATTCCCTATGGTAGCCAGACTGTACTGCATGATATGTTATTGATACCAGACTGACTTCATACAGGTGGGATGAATTACTGTTAACATCTTGTGTCCATGTTGTGTCAGGTCCTGGTTATAGAATTTGCAACAGTTGGTATTGTATTGAAGGGCAGACCTGTTTGGCTGTGGGGGGGTATATCAATACGTACAAGATGCATGTTGCTTGGGCTCCCTCAACCCCATTAACGGTGCCTGTGGTCATATATGTATTTATGTTCTCTTTTATATCTATAGATATATATCTATATATCTATATATCTATATATCTATATATATATATATATATATATATATATACTTACATATATATATATATATATATATATATATTTCTGTATAAATATATATATATATATATATATATATATATATATATATATATATTTCTGCATATATATATATATATATATATATATATATATATATATACATACATCTATAGATATATATGTCTACATATATATATATATATATATATATATATATACAGAAATATATATATATATATATATATATATATATATATATATATATGTAGACATATATCTACAGATGTATATACACACACACACACACACACACACACACACACACACACACACAGATATATATATATATATATATATATATGCGGTGGTGGTGCTGCGGTAGCGTTGTCATGTCACAGTTAGACGTTGCCCGTTTGATTCTCAGCTAGAGCGTCTTCTGTGTGGCGACATGTGTGAATGGGTGTTCCTTCACTGAAGGTTGTGCGTTAGGCCCGGCAAGCCAGCACATAAAAATCTACTGCCAATCATTAGCGGACCGGAGTTCCGCTGTGGCGACCCCTAACCGGGAAAAGCCAAAAGGCACAAACAAACTATATATATATATATATATATATATATATATATATATATATATATATATGTTTATATATCTATTTAGGCATAAATATATATACACACACACATGCATCTACATGTATAAATACATTTCCTGTACTGTGGAATGACTGTGCTGGATGATATGTTTGTGAAAACAACAGGGTTATGTATATCTAAAATGGCTTAGTGGTAAATTACTTTGGCTGTGGTGTACAGGATCCTGGATGCAGCCTTTGCAGAGGCTGTTTATTTTGTTGCTGGGCTGAACAAGGGCCATTGTACACAGAGTGACTAAGGTACTTTTAAGCAATAGTAAATGGGTTTGCTTGGGTTTGTGCGGAGGTAAACACTGCTAACTTCTGGTTACAGTTTCTTATACTTAGTTAGCTGCTAAATTGCTTAACCTTTATAGGTATTGCTTACTCCTGTGCAAACAGTCTTAAACCCACTTACTGCTGCTTAAAAGTGCTTACTCCCACTTACCTCTGTGCTAATTTCTTTAAAAGAAATGAAAAAGTGTTGATAGGAAAGTGTTGACAAAGGGGCACAAAGAGGAAAAGACAGTAGGGAAAATAGCTAGGGATGAGCAGGAAGGGTGTAGGGAAGGTCCATAGCTGTCCATTTCTTCTACAGCAATAGCTGTGCATGTACACTGAATTTGGCGATAGATTTGGACACTCATTCCCCTGACAGAAAGGTGAGGAGAGCAATAATATGTTGTTAAGCCAGTTAGACCAGGTTACATTTGTCCAGTTGACAAGTGTTCAAAATGGACAGCTATGTATGGGGAGAGATTTTTTTTTTTTTGGGAACAGATTGCCCTTTATTTTTTCAGGTGACAGTGGGATGTTGGGGAGGGATAGTAGGTATATTTGGACAGGTAGGTTGAGTAGGGTAACAGACAAGACAAATAAGACACATACAGGGGCAGTATATGACACATATGGGGGGTAAACAACTTGATTTTGAGGGGTATTATTAGGAAATCGGAAGCCCGTGATCCCCCTAGTAGAAACAGTGGGACTGAGGTCCCCACCCATGGCCAGTCACCATTACACCTTTACAGCCGCAAAGGTGGCTGTGCTAGGGTCTGAGTTGCAGAGCCAGGCAGACCCTCTAAGTCATGACACATGGCCCTCAAGCTGGCGCAGCAGATCTCCAAACTCCCTGTGGATCTTGCTACACACCACACCCCGGACCTGGTGACGGGTGACAGTGTCATGTCCGTGCCCCCTCCTGGGAAGGGAGAGCCCCATCCCCTGAGGCAGTACTATCTGAAGGTGGTGCAGGACCAGCAGACGAGGCGGTTCTGGGCTGGAGCCAAATGTGCTGGTGCCTTGGCCAGATGAGGTGGGACAGGTGGGTCTGCTGGGACCTGCATTCCCATACGTGCTATGGTGTTTATGTTTTATCAACATATGTGGGTTAGTAATAGTCAACACATTCCAGGATTAGGTATAACAGCATGCATAGATATTCCCATTAACCCAAACACCAGATATGGAACAGTTGCATAGCAAACAGAACACATGCATATATGGGACCACAGTGTGTAATTACCACAGCATGCAGGTACAGTGATGGCACCATGCCACCAATGTGGGAGTATTTCAACATAGCACATGCATAGAAACAGATTTAAATAATTATCGAACAATAGGACATATGTTCCAACATTAGAGTTAAGTCAGCACATACCAACTGAGTTGGGTATTTAGTTTATTGTTGCAGATATGGTGAAGTGGAGAGAAAAATGTCAATTATCAACTAGTATATTCCTGTAGTTCACATTACTTTCCAAGTCAGTGCTGTAATCTGTTCCTTACAAGTATTACTACACTACCCTATTGCCTTACTTTGGACAGTGGTATGGCTGTCGACAACTATATATGAACTGGTTTTACCCACAGTATACACCTCTTACCTGGTATACCTGTAGAGGAATTGTTTGTTAACACTAACTGTTTCTACACATACTCCCAGATTCCAGGTTGATGTTATGCACATACCTGTCCATCTCTTTTTGCACAGACTCTGGGCATGTCTTGACCACATGCAGGTAAACTGGGTCATATTTCAACTCTTGCCCTCTTAAACCTTTAGTGAATTACAACACTCTTATACAGGATTTCCTAGACAGTTATATTATGTAGCACAGTGTGGGTGACAGTGATGAGTGATACCTTATTATCAGAGCAACTGCAACACTAACAATGCCATACAATAACAGAGTACAGAGTACCAGTACAGGATATCAATATTTTATTTCTAGGCACAGTGTTCGTATCTGACAGACCTGTGGGAGCAATGTTTGTTAGCACTACCTGAATGTTGCCACACAAATTACCACATTTCACATTAGTATTATGCACATACATCTCAGTCTGTTACTGTACACACTCTGGTCACAGCTTGACAACATGGGGGTGTAGAGAGGACATACTTTGCTTATTACTCTCATAACATTTTGGGGAGTTGCTAGAGTGTCAGGTTTGTTCTTATAGATGTCTGACAATCAGTTGTATTTCTTGTTTGCTGCCTAAATGTCTGGGATCATCCCACTGATTTCCCAGGGGGACAGAGTGACAGGCAGCAGATATAGGCTGATCTACTGGACATTCTGGACATATCTGTACAGTTGTGGGGTATTATTCTCTATGCAGCTACTACCACTCTCAGGATTTGAACGATGGCTGTGTGTGCTAAAAATACAACAGTTCACATCTCAGTTGAGTGTGCTATTTGGATTTTGTTGCATGCCTTTTCCCTGTTTTCTGTTTATGTCTCTCTCAGTTGTACTATATGACCTCTTGGGATTACACCAGTCATACACAGACATTCCTACACATTTTATTTATGTTGCACAGTGTGGATAACAGTGCTTAATACAACAGTACTATTAAGTGACTTCAAATCTACATTACCATATGATACCAGAGTAAACACATGCAGTCCAGCAGTTAGACCTCTATTGACAGGCTATTATGCTTTTATTCACATACAACCTATATGAGACTCTTCCTGCCATATTCTCTGGCTTATGCAGTACATGCCTTAATTTATTTTTATTTTTTTTTATTTTACATTTGTTGACCGGGCTAGTCCAGCTGGATTTATGTCCATTTTCAGTGGAGGCCCGGGGAGAAAAGCTCCAGAAGTAAAATCAATTTTAGAAATACAAAAAGACATAGTACAAATGTGTTATGCAACGGGAAAAATACAATGCGATTACATGTATTATAGATCTTAACTAACTAAAATAATGCTAAATCAGAAAGTGATTAAGTTAGAGGTTAACTACTAGAAATACAAAAAAAGAAGGTAGGAAATATTATAGTGAATAAAGTAATATTTACAAAGAAAAGGGATAATTTGTCAGTTGAAGAGTTGAGGTAGATGAGGAAATCCAAGTGGTTAAGAAAGGTTTATGATAGAGTAAGGTGCAAACAGGTTAGTCTGGGTTGGTACAAGAGCAAAGCCAGAAGTTATTAAGATGTATTAAAAGTTGTTTCTTAAAGAGTGGAAGAGTGGGCAAAGAGGAAATGTCAGATGGAAGATTATTCCATATTTTACCTACTGAGTTAGAAAAAAGGCAGTTGCCTGCAGAATTAATAATTTTGGTAATATTAACAAGTAGTTTATCAGAGGAACATAGTTGTTTCAGGTTAATATAGGGAGTCAAGAGGTTACAAAGAGCTGGTGTTTTAGAAGGTTGGTATAGAATTTTGTGTGCTATTAAAAGTTGTTGAAAAATGAGCTTGTTAGGGAGTTCCAGCCAGTGTAGTTGTTTTAGGTTTAGACAGTGGTGGGCTCTAAACTGGAATGAGGTGGCAAATCTGGCAATATTATGGTAAGATGTAGTAAGTTTCTTAAGGTTACTTTGAGATAGATTAGTGTAAATAGGGGAAGCATACAGAAGGGTAGAGATAAGGTGTGTTTGGGCTAAGGTTGTCCTAGCTTCAGGTGTGAGGAAGGGCTTTATCCTGTACAGAGATCCAATTTTTTTATTAACTGCTTTTATTGTGCTGTTGATTTGACAATCATAGTTAAGATTATTATCGATAATAACACCAAGAAGTTTAGTTGTGGAATCAGGAGAAATTATGGTGTTGTCAGTTGCTGTAATACAGAAGTTTAACAAAGTCGATTTACGGGTAGGTGAAAAGAGTAATAACTTAGTTTTCTTAGGGTTAAGGAGTAGACAGCGATTGGAGAACCACTGTTCTACAGTTGAGAAGGCTGACTGAGTTTGAATCTGGAGTTCGGTTTGAGAAGAAGCAGTGCAAATAATAGTGGAATCATCTGCATATTGTATGCAGGTAGTGTTAGGGATAGATGATTGGAGGTCGTTAATAAAGATGGAAAATAGAAGTGGGCCTAGGATAGACCCTTGAGGTACTCCTAAAGAAATAGGGAGGAGAGCAGATAGTGAGTTTTTCCAGAGTACGGCTTGTTGATGGTTTTCAAGATAGGATGAAAACCAGGTTAAGGAAGAGGGATCCAGGGCCAGAGATTTTAGTGTATGCAGAAGAAGTGTATGATTAACCATATCAAAAGCTTTTGATAGGTCTATGAAAAGAGAAGATGTAAGTTTGTTATTGTTGCGGTTGAAGTTTATGGTATTGGTAAAGGAGAGTAAAGCTGTGGTGGTACTGTGAGCAGGTCTGAAACCATGTTGAATGTCAGCTAGAAGGTTGTTATGGAGGAGATGGTTGAGTAGTTGTTTATGTATACATTTTTCCATGATTTTAGCTAAGGGGGATAGAAGTGCTATGGGACGATAGTTGGAGAAATCATAAGATTTGCCTCCTTTATGTAGGGGTATAATATGTGATATCTTCCAGATTGTTGGAAAAATACCTTCTTTTATTGATCTGTTTATTAGGATAGATACAGGGTAAGCAATGGCTTTTGCTGCTAGTTGCAGGAATTCAGCAGGAAGCTTGTCTGCGGAAGGGTGCGTAGGTTTTAGTTTATGGAGAAGAAATTGTATATAGGAGGTAGATACAGGTTGTAGGTGAATGGAGGGATAGTGTTTATTAAGGTATTTGGAGGTAGTTGAGAAGTATCTGGAGATAGTTGGTTGGCTAGAGTTTGTACAGAATTGGTGAAGAAGGAATTAAAGTTATTGGCTGTTAGTGTGGGATTATCAGGGTCAGAATCCTGGGGGTTGGGTGTAATTATTTTGCCTGGGGTCAGCAGATTATTAATACATGACCAGAAAGTTTTTGGTTCATTTTTTAGTAGTTTTTTGAAGTTGAAAGTAGTAGTTCTTTTTGTCTGATAGAATGGCTTTTTTAGTACTGTTTCTAAGTTCTCTAAAGCTTTGGTGGTCAGTTAGACTTTTGGCGGTACGCCATTTATGCCAAGATTTATTTCTAAGGGCTATTTTATGCTTACTATTTGTGGTTAGCCAGGGAGCAGTTTTAGCTTTGGTTCTAATGGTGCGACTTGGGGCGTGTTGATTGAGTATAGCTAGGAATGTTGAATTGAAGTGTTCAACTGCTTTGTTGAGTGGGAGATATTTTAGTGGGGCCCAATGACATTGTAAAAGTTCAACTTGAAACTGGTCAGGGTTAAATTGCTTTTTTGAGTGTAGAGTTCTGAAAGTGGTGGGTAAGGTTAGGTTGGTTTTGCTTCTAATGATATAGGTTAGTGCGTGGTCACTAAGGTCATCTGGAAGGATACCTGTTTAGTAGGTTTGCAAGGGGGTATTTGTGAGAATCCAGTCTAGAGTGGTAACCTTATTGTTTGTTTTATTGATTCTAGTGGGACTATTGATAAGTTGTTTGAAGCCATAGAGGTTGATATGGGAAGTAGGGTTAGCATTGCTACAGGAATTCCAATCTATGTTAAAGTCCCCTAGGACTAGTGTTTCTTGTGGAAGTTTGATATTAAGTTGGTAGAGTATATCTTCAAGGGTATTGATGTTATTTACAGGGGGGAGGTATACACAAATGATGTTTATTGATTTAGTGTTATTGATTTGTACTTTGGAGCTAATTACTTCTGCATTTGTATTTTGGGTAAGAGTCAGATCTAGAGGATTAAGTTTTAGTTTTGCTTTGTACAGAATGGCTACCCCACCTCCTTTCCTGGTAGTGCGATCAAGTCTAATAATGCTATAACCAGGTGGGGTAATTTCGATGTCTTTAATGGAAGGTTTTAACCAAGTTTCGGATAGGCATAAAATGTCAAACTTTTGAGTTTCAAGCAGGGCATGGAGTTGACTAATTTTGTTACAGATACTACGTATATTGAGATGGGCAATGGAAAGGGAATTGGAAGGTTTAGAGTATGAGAGAGATAATGGTTTAGTTTGGTTTTGTTCTATGTTGGTTGTAATATGATGTGGGCCTGGATTGGGGTGAATATCACCATCTTGTAGTAAGTGGAGAAGAGTAAGATATATCTGTTGTTTAAGTTTATAGTGAGAAACATATGTTTTTTTGGTTAGAGTTTTTATGAACTTGCAGTGTGCTAGTCTGTGATATTTGGCTAGAAGGTATATGGACTGAGAGGGTGAGTCTATATAGGATGAAGATAAAGGTATTGCATGTGTGGACGTGCTTTTTGAGGGCAGTGAAGGAGAGATATTCTTGGAGAATTCGTAAGAAGTTATGATGTAAGTAGTTATAAGAGATGATAATAATAGTATAGAGATAAGTAATCTCAGTAAAGCATGGATGGATAATATGGGCATTGTGAACTAAGTGGAGGTTTGCAGTGAAGTAGGATATAGTGTAATGAAGTAATGTTAGATGAGTAATTAGAGAGGGTGGGGCAGGAGGTAGGGATGTAATGAGATAAGTATAGTGTTTCAGAAAGGGGAGGGTGTGTTTCTGTGATAGTGGTAACTGTGGTGGATCTAGGGAGTTGTGCAGAGATTTGATTGGAGAGGAGGTGAACAGGGGTGTGTCCCTATCCGAGATAAAGGTAGGACCCCTGGGGGTGGGTGGGAATTGGGGGTAGGGAGGGGAGCGGAGTGAGCCCGCAGGGCGAACGGAGCGGGAAGAGCCAAAGGGGAAGAGGTCCAGGAGAAAAACAATCAGTGAAGTGCTCAGAATGAAGGTAAGTAAGGCAAAGGGATATAAGTATATTTGTTGTCAAGAGGTAGGAGAGAGTAGAAGCTCGAAGTAGCAGAGAAAGGTAGAGAGAGGTAGTGGAGCAGAAAGGGGCGAACAGAGGGTAAGATAAAGAGAGTTTGCTAGGTATAAGCAGTTCACAGAGGGAAAAAGAAAGAAAACCCCTAGTAGAAGGGGGCCACCTAATAGCCACAGCAGGTACTTCTACCAATGCTGTTTACAGGGCTTGTGGGTTCAAGCATGAGGCAAGCTGCTAGGGATATTACAGGGAATATGTGATCAGTTGGTTGAGAGGAGGAGGGGGGGATTGGTTGCAGGCTACTGGCAGAGCTGACTTTGGGTTTTACAATTTCACTGGGAAAGAAGCATACAAAAATTATTTAAAACCAGCAGGAGCTCTAGGACATACTTTCTTATGTCTTTCCAGGTGAAGGCTCCCCTTAGTGGGATAGCTTTATTCCTTAAATTAGGAGAGGAGACAAGCAGTTTTGGATAGGATGCAAGATCCAAGACCAGCAGGTGGTCAGGGGGTTATATGGCTTGGGAAAGAAGATAGAAAGGAGATAATTTAGATATAGAGCAAACACAAGCTTGAGAAAGCACTACTATAAATTACACATAACATTTTCATGTAAATAACTCAAAGTCCAGCAACAGTTCTATTTGAAGTTAGTGCAGGCAAAAACAGACTAAAATCATATATACTGTATAAAGGCAGAAGTTAAAACAGATAAAACATATGTATGAGCAAACTAGAGAGTGTCATGAAAGCACAAATACAACATCTAGAGCAAGGTCATGGTAACAAGATTACACTAAAATACTAGATATCCAGTCAAAATGCAGTAGAGGTAGACTAAACTACCAATATTATCACATAAGACTATAATAAGCTGGGTTATGATAAGTCTCAGCATGAGCTAAATGCAGTGCAAGTAGGTTCAGTTGAGCTAAGGGGGTTACACTTAAAACCATCTGCAAATACCAAATGAAAACACCAAGGATATAAACACCACTAGGTTAATTATACGTTAGAGAAAATGTACTATTCACTAAACGTGGTTGGCTAAATAAGAAATGAGTCCAGAGGAGGAGAACGTAATATTATAGAAGGAGATTAAAAATAACTTAAGCGAGTGTAGAGTCGCTAAAACTAGCGTGTTCTAACACCACGCATTGTAGTGGATTCAAAGGGCTGAATGCATGCTTTAAAATAAGTGGTTCTCGTCTCAGGATGTAAGCATTAAGCCTAATTACGAAGCACTGCTATGGCACGTGTAGCGCCACTGTAAAATTAGACACGCTACTAGCACCAGGTATTATGAAGGGAAGTTAAGATGCCACGGCCTTATTAAGGCACTGAGGAAAAGAAAAGCGCTGTTAGCACAGCATATTAAAGGGAGTGATAATACAGAAAGGGATGTTTTAAACTTAATGCGTAACACAATGGTGCAAAGAGGATGGCTGAAAAAGAGCACGCTATAAACTCTGCGTAAAGCATGTAGTACATAGGCTAGAAAGACAAATCTAAATAGCCAAGGGCATACTTATCAGGGGCTGGTAAGGTGCATGTATGGTAACTGAACATAGGAACACGCTACAAACTACGCATGCTACTAAGACTGCTCAAGTTAAAGAACCTGTTAACTGTTAGTAGAGACCATAGGCTACAAATCCAAAGTCTGGGTAGAGGCAATATCAAGGCACTAGAAAGGCAGTGATAACTAGCTAATTCCCTGTTTAGGAAATCCATCTTTTACATAGACTACTTGCTTCTATAATAGGAATTGGGCTCAAAAGTGGTGGGAGCATACAGGTTTAAGGGCTGATCTGAATCAGCTGTTTACACACTGTACGAGTCGTGAGACCAACCATAACCCATCTACTACACAAAACCGCAGCTAAAACATTAAATGTAATCACAGATTATAAAGGTAAAGCTACATACAATTACTGTAAGTCACAGATAAAAAGCAACATCAAGTGAAAGCAAAAACACGCTACTTACAAAGAACGCCAAAGGCAGGAACGCACAGCAGCCAGAGAAATCTAAGGAAGAGAGGTGGCATGAATCTGGGCAGGTATATTTATAGGTTATGAGAGGAAGTGGGATAGGATGGGAGAGGGGGAGGAGTAGGAGGCAGGCAGAAAAAATGGAAGGGAGGTGATAGTATCAGTCTGGAGAAAGGAAAAAAGATTATTACAGGAGGAGGTAGTAAGAGCGATGATCCAAGGGTGTAGGGCGTATAGATAGGTGAAAGTAGTAAACAAGCTAAGAAAGAAGTAAAGAGGTAGTAGTAATTGTGAGGTGAAGAAGGGCTATGAAAGGGAGGTAGTAAGAACAGGGAAGAGCCAAAGGGGAAGAGGTCCAGGAGAAAAACAATCAGTGAAGTGCTCAGAATGAAGGTAAATAAGGCAAAGGGATATAAGTATATTTGTTGTCAAGAGGTAGGAGAGAGTAGAAGCTCGAAGTAGCAGAGAAAGGTAGAGAGAGGTAGTGGAGCAGAAAGGGGCTAACAGAGGGTAAGATAAAGAGAGTTTGCTAGGTATAAGCAGTTTACAGAGGGATAAAGAAAGAAAACCCCTAGTAGAAGGGGGCCACCTAATAGCCACAGCAGGTACTTCTACCAATGCTGTTTACAGGGCTTGTGGGTTCAAGCGTGAGGCAAGCTGCTGGGGATATTACAGGGAATATGTGATCAGTTGGTTGAGAGGAGGAGGGGGGATTGGTTGCAGGCTACAGGCAGAGATGACTTTGGGTTTTACAATTTCACTGGGAAAGAAGCATACAAAAATTATTTAAAACCAGCAGGAGCTCTAGGACATACTTTCTTATGTCTTTCCAGGTGAAGGCTCCCCTTAGTGGGATAGCTTTATTCCTTAAATTAGGAGAGGAGACAGCAGTTTTGGATAGGATGCAAGATCCAAGACCAGCAGGTGGTCAGGGGGTTATATGGTTTCTTATGTCTTTCCAGGTGAAGGCTCCCCTTAGTGGGATAGCTTTATTCCTTAAATTAGGAGAGGAGACAGCAATTTTGGATAGGATGCAAGATCCAAGACCAGCAGGTGGTCAGGGGGTTATATGGTTTCTTATGTCTTTCCAGGTGAAGGCTCCCCTTAGTGGGATAGCTTTATTCCTTAAATTAGGAGAGGAGACAGCAGTTTTGGATAGGATGCAAGATCCAAGACCAGCAGGTGGTCAGGGGGTTATATGGTTTCTTATGTCTTTCCAGTTGAAGGCTCCTCTTAGTGGGATAGCTTTATTCCTTATATTAGGAGAGGAGACAGCAGTTTTGGATTGGATGCAAGATCCAAGACTAGCAGGTAGTCAGGGGGTTATATGGTTTCTTATGTCTTTCCAGGTGAAGGCTCCCCTTAGTGGGATAGCTTTATTCCTTAAATTAGGAGAGGAGACAGCAGTTTTGGATAGGATGCAAGATCCAAGACCAGCAGGCGGTCAGGGGGTTATAAGGTTTCTTATGTCTTTCCAGGTGAAGGCTCCCCTTAGTGGGATAGCTTTATTCCTTAAATTAGGAGAGGAGACATCAGTTTTGGATAGGATGCAAGATCCAAGACCAGCAGGTGGTCAGGGGGTTATATGGTTTCTTATGTCTTTCCAGGTGAAGGCTCCTCTTAGTGGGATAGCTTTATTCCTTAAATTAGGAGAGGAGACGGCAGTTTTGGATAGGATGCAAGATCCAAGACCAGCAGGTGGTCAGGGGGTTATATGGAAAGAACGCCAAAGGCAGGAACGCATAGCAGCCAGGGAAATCTAAGGAAGAGACCAATACAGGTTTTATACAGGCAATTAACTTATTACTACTTTTAGATTTATTTCCTATGACAGTACATGCAAGAGTATTATTAACCTATCTCACATTGCAACTGCTCCAAGCGACATCCATGGGCCTCCTGGTTCATAGCCCGCTCGCTTGTCTTTGAGAAAGACATAAGAGGAATATTTAGCCATACCTATCCATAATATACATGAGCTGGCAATTATTAAATAGGTAGAGGACTGATACTTACACATGGCCGGGACCTACCCTGTCCTCCTAGCCTCTTGAATCCACTGATCCAAGAAATCCCTTTTCGCCACTTCAGGTCGGCATAGTGATGCCTGAGCTGCTCACCAGTACGTGGTATGCCAGTGGCACTTGTGAGGTCATGGGCGAGACAGTCTCTGGCTTCCCCTTTGTATTGGGAACCCTGGTACTGGCCCTGCAGCAGTCTCATGTCATGGTCTTTCACAAGGAGTACTACCATGACTCTGGATTCCTGGATGCCCCAGCGCTGTGCCCGAAAGCGCACACCCTCTCCCATTCCAGACATAGTGCCTACAAGAGGAAGCTACAACCAGTGATGAGATGTATTCCCGCCTGTTGGGTTTAAATAGGGCCGGTTTCCCACACTTTGCCATGATTGGACAGTTTTGAAAAGGCTAAGCTATGAACAAACCTGCTTACCTAAGGTTGGCATTACTTAAAAGGGTATACCAATGGGCAGTCTGAGTTAGCTGGCCTACAAATTGCACCTACTAAGCTGGGCTGTGCAATGCTTAGCGTTGCTTAATATTTAAGTTGCATTATATTTGCATTGTGGCATTGATTTATTATTGATTACATGTTATATATGTGTTTGGTATCCATGATTCATGTGCATGTACACTGTATGGGGTCCTTGTGTTTATTAGGGGATTTCAACACTTTATTATAATGACACCTCACATCTGGGATTAATGCAATACTCCAGTTCACATATTCATGTTATGTAGTAGGTTATAAAACATAAAACTGTATATAGATTAATTTCACATGTTCAGTTTAAATTCCCTATAGTGAGGATCTGTTTGGTGATACCTCAATCTTATGTACTGCTGTGATGGCTTAGTGGCTAACCACTGTGACTACAGTATATAGGGTTCTGGGTTCAGGACCCACAAAGGCCATTTATTTAGTTTCTGGCCAGAACAGCGGCTGATGCATACAGAGTGATTAAGGCACTTTTAAGCAATTGTAAGCAGGTTTGCATGGGTTTGCATGAAGGTAAGCAATGCTAACCTCCAGTTAAATATGCTTACAGAGAGTTAGCTTCAATATTGCTCAACCTGTGTGCGCATTGCTTACCTCAGTGCAAACGGGTTGAAACTCACTTACTACTGCTTACATATGCATACTCCCACTTACTACTGCTCTCATATGCTTACTCCCACTTACTACTGGTTAGTAATGCTTACACTTGCTTACTAGTGCTTATTCCCGCTTACCACCGCACTAATTTATACAGTAATGTCTACTGGTTCTTGAGAAGGTGGTGGATTTGGAAACTGTATGGAGTTATCATTCATTACACATTTTACCTTCCATTTGTATCCCGGATTCCTGTGTACATATACTGTATGGGGCACTTGTGATTATCTGTGAACTTTGAAACATTATGACAATGACACCTCACATCTACATTTAATGCAGTACTCCAGTTCACAAATATATGTTATAAATATATAAATGTTGCAAATGTATGTTATCGTAGGGTATGCAACAAAATAAATTGATCATACTGTGATTTGACATGGAAAATGGATTGCATTGGAGTGGGACTCGAACTGGGAATGACTGCACGTAAGGCAAATGCTCTGCCCACTGCACTATTGCTGTACTGCTTCAACTGCATATATCTTGCTTTTTATCCTCTTGTGCCATTTAAGTTGCATTAACCATAGCTAAGCGATGGGCAAACCAGCGCACCTATGGTTAAATTTCATCTGTTTCATAAAAAAAAAAATCTTTATATTTTGTGTTTTAACTATTGCTCTTGTAAACGTGGGGGATGTTGCTGGGGGTATGCGAACACCTATGAGTGGTCTCGCTCATTCCTTTATTCATACTCTGCTGTTCTTCATTGCAAGAGAGTGTATATTCTGAGAGCTCTGCTCTCAGACATGCCCCCTGCACTCATACACGCTCCGTGTACATTCAGGAGCTCAGGGAGAGGGCCTTTATTAATATGCATGGCACGCTGCCGTCCTGCTCCTAAATGGTCACTTCTGTGCAGGTCTAAGCTAGTCCTGGATGGAAAGATAGTGAATCCAGGGGGTTATTCCAACAAAGTAAAATGCAGAAAAGCTTTCAGGTTAGCAAAAACCCTTCCTCTGTGCTTCAAAGTACCTTAGTAGCTCTCCAGTTTTTAAACTTCATACAGTCATGTGACACAGCCCAAGTCTGATTTAAAGCAACAGTATTACAATTCAACATGTTAAAAACTTAAAATAATTATGGAAAATAGATACATTGAACCATATCATGATATCAAAAATATTCATAACTAAACAAACAAGTCACTAAATATATAGGAGTATATACACACACACACACACACACACACACACACACACACACACATATATATATATATATATATATATATATATATATATATAAAAATACTGAAATATGTATAAAATATGTCTATGTAAGCTCATCTGTTTTTTTTTTTCTTAATACAGGCTTGATGCTAACATGAGCATTCAAACCTGGTAATACATCAGCTTGTAACTATAAAATCTAATTTAGCTCACATATTTCTTACTTATTGAATTTTTTTGTTCATCCATTAATAAAAAATAAGTACAATTTTCCTGCTTGGCAACATGCAATGCAATTAACATTTTATATCTTGTGACCTGTATGAGATGTACATCCTTTTATGCTGTGAAGTGTAGTCATAGATTGAAATACTGGATTACAGAGCATCACTCAAGTACATATAAAAGTTTCTACTAATGCTTTGGCAAAGCATATGCTAGATAAAGGGGCTGACCATGAATTTAGTTTCAGGGTCATTCAGATCATATATAAAAATTTGAGAGGTGGGGGACATTAACACAAATCCTAGGACTAAGAATTTAAAGCCTGGAATAGAGGTTAGTTTTGCTATTCTAAGCAGAAAACACATTTTTCTAAACAGTGAGATCCATTTGAGGTAAATTACTGACTCTGCTGATTGTCAATAGAAAAGAGACCAGCACAGAAATACCACATCAACAACCTAAATTCATGCAATCAAATACAAATTTATGAAGTCTGTTTAGCAGTAGTGACAAGTAATTTTAGTTATGAAAGAAAACAGACCAGACTTCAATGCCTGTAGTTCATATAGAAGATGCACTATCTAAGCCACTGAATCAGGAAATGAAAGAGTTGTTAATTGTAAAGAAAGTGCTTTCAAAGATGCTGGCCAGAACAAACCTTTTTTTCAGTACTATATTCATACTACTCCATTTAACAAATAGCTAACTTAAAACCTTACACTACACCAGAGTCACAAAGGATAACAGTAGATAAGTTTACAAGATGCCTAAAATGTCAGTAGTAGAAGATTATAACTGCAAGCAAAGCATCCCTATGGTATTAGTGCCTAAAGCTGAAGGAACAAGCTGGTTCTCTAATGTTCTTGGAATCCAAACAGCATATCAGCATTCAATAGTTACCCCATGCCTAGGGTTGATAAACTTGCAGAATGATTGATAAGGCCTACAGTAGACCTCATCAAGGGATACTGGCAGACTCCTCTGAAAAATGAAGATACACATAAAAAAAGGTCTTTAAACACCTAAAGGATTATCCCAGTATAACATTCTCTCTTTAGGGTTGCATGGTGTTTTTGCAGCCTTCTGGTGGCTCTTGGACTGAGTCTTAAAGCTCCAGTGTCAATATGTAGCTGCTGACCTCAATGAAGTCATCATCCATTCTGAAGACTGTGGCTCCTGCATACGCAAGGTACAAGCTGCATTAGTTAGCCTAAAAGTAACAAGATTAACTGCTAATTTCTCCAAGAGCAATGTAGGCATAGCAGAGATTAAACACCTAGGATATGCAATAGGAAGGAGAATTGTTAAATTGTTAAATTGTTAGAATTGTAAAGAAAGCAGTTAAGTAGTGAAATATGGCTTATGCCAGACCTAGAAAACAATTTAGGGCTTTCTTGGAATTATCTAGCTATTATAAGAAATTTGTTCCCCATTGTATAACTGCAGCATGTCATACCCCTCAGAAACTCAATCGAGAGGAAGATGCCACTTAAAGTAAAGGAGAGAGAGGAAGACAATACTGCTTTTGTGCAGTTAAAGGAAACATTATGATTAGAGTCTGTGTTCTCTTAATTTTAGCAAGCATTTTATAATCCATATTTATGTTTCAGAGATATGCTTATCAGCAGTGTTATTACAAAATTGTACTGGTGAGGTATGTCCAGCACATTTCTCAGTCAAAAACTAAATAACAGAGCAGCTAAGTATTCCTGAAATGAAATACCATGTCCAGCTATTAAGTCATGCTTGCCTACCTGAAATATTACTTATGATGTGAGTATTCACTTATAAACAAGAGCAGAACACAAAATTGTACAAGTGGCCATTATTTTTACAGCCATTCAAATTTAAACTTCAGCGTAGGCTAGGCTTCACTCACCACAATGCAGTCGGCCTACTCAAACATACATGTGTAGCAATGTCCATGAAAGCAATGGTTTCAAGTTGGGAGGCAAAGGCAGCATAAAGCAGCAGATCTCACCAAATGATGAACAAGTAACACAAAAGTATAAAAATACCAATGTAAAGAGTTTCTATAGCACTTACATAATGATTCTGGTGGAAATTACTTTAAGTTTCAGTGTTGCTGTACTTTAGCTAGCTGGGCTTCTTTAAGTGCAGAGAGAAATTTTACAGTACTTGCCAAAGCAGGGGTACAAATGAGGTAATTACAGCTGTATGAAGGAGGGATGATGAAAGGAACTACAGAGTATGATTGTCCTTTTTTGAATGAGGAATCTATGTTCGGTAACAGCTCTAGAGAAATGGAAGACACCTGAAAAAACTTCAAATTTATTCCTAAGTGACTCACAAACTCCAAAAAGAGCCTATACCTCAGCAGAATAGAAGAGTTTTGAAGGAACTGTTTCTGAACAATTGTTTGAAATAATCCTACATATTTAACTTAGTAAATAAATTCAACAATGTTGTACTCTTAAGACTCGTGTCTCTATTGTCAATAAAATTCTATACTATATATACTTATACACCTGTTGCTCACTAGTTCACTCTTTCTCTCCCTCTCTCTCTCTCTCTCTCTAT